>NC_139996.1:36571890-36658728 GCF_964263955.1 Coregonus lavaretus | reverse complement strand
GTAGTAGGTGCCAGGCGCACCGGTTTATGTCAAGAACTGCAATGCTGCTGGGTTTTTCAAGCTCAACAGTTTCCCGTGTGAATCAAGAATGGTCCACCAACCAAAGGACATCCAGCCAACTTGACATACAGTGCTATGAAAAAGTATTTGCCCCCTTTCTAATTTTCTCTACTTTTGCATATTTGTGATACTGAATGTTATCAGATCTTCAACCAAAACCTAATATTAGATAAAGGGAACATAAGTGAACAAATAACACAACAATTACATATTTATTTCATTTATTTCATAAACAAAGTTATGCAACACCCAATTCCCCTGTGTGAAAAAGTAATTGCCCCCTTAAATTCAATAACTTGTTGTGCCACCTTTAGCTGCAATGACTCCAACCAAATGCTTCCTGTAGTTGTTGATCAGTCTCTCACGTCGCTGTAGAGGAATTTTGGCCCACTCTTCCATGCAGAACTGCTTTAACTCAGTGACGTGTGGGTTTTCAAGCATGAACTGCTCGTTTCAAGTCCTGCCACAACATCTCAATTGGGATTGTCTTGCTGCATGACCCAGCTGCGCTTCAGCTTCAGCTCACAGACGGATGGTCTGACATTCTCCTGTAGAATTCTCTGATACAGAGCAGAATTCATGGTTCCTTCTATTAAGGCAAGTTGTTCCAGGTCCTGAGGCAGCAAAGCATCCCCAAACCATCACACCACCACCACCATGCTTGACCTTTGGTATGATGTTCTTACTGTGGAATGCAGAGTTTGGTTTTCGCCAGGCATTACTGGAACCATGTCGTCCAAAAAGTTATACTTTTGAATCATCTGTCCATAGAACGTTCTTCCAAGAGTCTTGATGATCATCCAGGTGCTTTTTGGAAAACCTGAGTCAACTTTTTGGACGAGATGGGTCCCATTATGCCTGGCGAAAACCAAACACTGCATTCCACAGTAAGAACATCATACCAAAGGTCAAGCATGGTGGTGGTGGTGTGATGGTTTGGGGATGCTTTGCTGCCTCAGGACCTGGACAACTGAAAACCCACACGTCACTGAGTTAAAGCAGTTCTGCATGGAAGAGTGGGCCAAAATTCCTCCATAGCGACGTGAGAGACTGATCAACAACTACAGGAAGCATTTGGTTGGAATCATTGCAGCTAAAGGTGGCACAACCAGTTATTGAGTGTAAGGGGGCAATTACTTTTTCACACAGGGGAATTGGGTGTTGCATAACTTTGTTTATGAAATAAATATGTAATTGTTGTGTTATTTGTTCACTTATGTTCCCTTTATCTAATATTAGGTTTTGGTTGAAGATCTGATAACATTCAGTATCACAAATATGCAAAAGTAGAGAAAATTAGAAAGGGGGCAAATACTTTTTCATAGCACTGTAACTGTGGGAAGCTTTGGAGTCGACATGGACCAGAATACCTGTGAAATGCTTTTGACACCCTGTAGAGTCCATGAAATTATTGTTTTAGTCAAATATTATATCTGTTTGGGCTTCTTGCGGTCAATTTGCAGTCTACAAATTATTTGGAATTATGTTCCGGCCCCCTGACCATCCACTCGAGAAAAAATCGGCCTGCGTCTGAATCTAGTTGATGATACCTGCACTACACCAATACTCACACAGTAAGATGAATCTGTGCATGTCCTCTGGGGTTTGAATCACTTCTTATTTATCTAATCTGTCTCTCTTCTGCGTTTAGATTCGTCAGGGTTTGGTTAAACTTAGCCAGAGGATTCTGGGTGCCTGCACCATTGTCCAGGGGGCGATAGAGAGCATTCTGAACGACACGCCCCAGGAGTTTTACCACAGAACCATCAGTTTCCTCAAGGCGAGTCCCCCTCCCTTGAACCTTCCCCAATTACTTTATATACAGATGATAGTAGTGTAACATATTGACTTATCTGGATATCTGTCTGTCTGACTGTCCTACTGACTTGTCTATTGACTGGTTTCCTGCTTCTTTCTCAGTCAAACTCAGAGATCTGTTTCTCTGAACTGTCCACTGTTCCTGGGCTGACCCCCGTGCTGCCATCAGGTGCCATGTACCTCATGGTGAGTCTCATGTGTCCAGAGCTGTAGGTGTGGAGTCGGTAGGTGGGGAGATAACAGAACAGACCAGGATACTTAGTGCGTGTCTTGGTATTTCTAGGTGGGGATTGAGATGGAACACTTCCCAGAGTTCCAGAATGATGTGCAGTTCACTGAGCGTCTGGTGACTGAGCAGTCCGTATTCTGCCTGCCTGCTACGGTAAAACATCACACACACACATCCATCCATCTATCCATCCATCTAATGGTCTCATCCATCCTTTTTGTCTACCGTGGGTGGAGAAATGTCCTTGTTCTGTCTTTTACAACTCTCCTCTCCCTGCAGGCATTTGAGTACCCAAATTACTTCCGGATCGTGGTGACCGTACCAGAGGAGATGATGGTGGAGGCTTGTGCACGGATCCGGGAGTTTTGCCAGTGCCACTACAGACCCTGCAGCCAAGACAGCAACGAGCTGGACCAATGAGAGACAGCCTGAGAAAGGGGGAGACCAGAGAGTATAGACGCAGACATGGACAAACGTGAATGTGAAGAAAAGAGAACGGGAAGAGAGCGAGTGAAAGAAAGAAGAGAAACTAAGGAAGAGGAGTGAGAAGATTATGTTGCACTGCAGGAACAAAGGATTTAGCAATGTAATTGGTGGTCGTCCATCTTTGGTAAATCCAATGTATGAGCAGACCTGATATTTATATTTTGTATGGCTATTTTATGTTAACCTTACTTTGACTAATTATTTGACTTCATGGTTGTACCAATTCTCAAGGCTCCAGTGTTATTTTATATGTTGGGTTGACCAGAACACCATTGGGCCTTTAGAACCAGGGACCGGGGGTTTACCCCCCTCCTCCCCTTTGTTCAAACCATGATGGGGTTCATGGTTAGGGTTTCGTTCACTGGTCCTTTGTATTTGACACGCCTGCATGTACCCAGTGTTCATGATCAGGTGTAAATCTTCAAAAGACTTCAAGAGAATTAAAACATTAAAACATGAACACGATATTGAACGATTTCAGTCTTGAGCTGTTGTCATTTCATACTTCATGTATAATGTTTTGTAAATGCTTTATGTCCGTTTATTCAGTACACTTATAGATTTTCTGCCAGAAATGTATCTTATACTAAAATGTTATATACCCCCTAGAAACATCTTGAATCACCTTCAGTTTCAAAGCGCTATGAAGGCTCTCTTGGTTTTAAAGAAAACAAACATCCTCACAAATAATAAATATTACATTGGACTACTTCCCCTCTTACTACACGCAGATACATTTGTCAGTTTGACTATCTGTACTGTAGATACACGTCTGGTTCAATGTTATGCTTCTCAAGCTTATTGTAAAAAATGAAAAGTTGGTGTGATGACTAACTAGCATGAAATCATTCATTGCTGATACTATAGCGCAGCCTACTGTTGGATATATGTATTGCAGTCTGGGACCTTCCTGAGCAGATTCAACATGGTCATATTATTTGTCCTACATCCAAGACTTGCATACCTGAATGTATTTGCATTGCATTACCAAACACTTTAAATTGAATCTACACTATTGTACAATATCACAGCTATATCTCACAGTGACCTGCAGCAGGCCTATGTAATCTCACACCTTTCCTACCACATATTGATTGGGCATGAGGACCCTGTAGTCCAGGTCTACAGTATTTCCCCTCTGAAGAAAGTGTCCTTTAGGACATTCTCCTTCATCCCCTGAGTCTTTACAACAGCCCTCATTTACTGAGTGTACACTTCTTACATAGTTAAATGATTAACTAGAAAGATAAGGAGGCAAGAGAAACAAGTCTCTGAGTGACCTGCAGCTGGATTTCCCTGTAGGAGGGATTACAGGACTCTGAGTGACCTGCAGCTGGACATCCCTGTAGGAGGGATTACAGGACTCTGAGTGACCTGCAGCTGGACTTCCCTGTAGGAGAGATTACAGGACTCTGAGTGACCTGCAGCTGGACTTCCCTGTAGGAGGGATTACAGGACTCTGAGTGACCTGCAGCTGGACTTCCCTGTATGAGGGATTACAGGACTCTGAGTGACCTGCAGCTGGACTTCCCTGTAGGAAGGATTACAGGACTCTGAGTGACCTGCAGCTGGACTTCCCTGTAGGAGGGATTACAGGACTCTGAGTGACCTGCAGCTGGACTTCCCTGTAGGAGGGATTACAGGACTCTGAGTGACCTGCAGCTGGACTTCCCTGTAGGAGGGATTACAGGACATTTACATTTCAGCAGACACTCTTATCCAGAGCAATTTACAGTAGCAAGTGAGTGCATACATTTTAATACTGGTCCCCCATAGGAATCGAACCCACATCCCTGGTGCTTGCCATGCTCTACCAACTGAGCTACACAGGACTACATACACATAGACACTGGTAGAAATATCCACATGGATGATACAGGGACTAATGGTCTCTACTGATACCGTTCTTGACATTTCAATAACAAATCTCTGTGTGCGTTCACATTTCTTTTAAATTCTTTCTAGAAAGTGTATGATGAGCTCTTCCCTGTGACAGGTGAAGAAATGCTCACCACTGACATTGACTATCTGGACGTGTGGAAGGTTAACTGTGTTTATGCATAGTTGCTACATGTGTAAATGGGTGTGTGTTTACTGTGCTGAAAGAGTGTGTGGGTGGTAATGGGTCAGAGGGGAGGAGACAAGAATGGACAACAACAGCCGAAAGAGCGTTCTGACAGCTCTGTCATCATCTCTCTCTCCTCTCCTGCAGGTGGCGCTGCATCCCTATCTGGTCCAATCTGACCTGGTGGATTTCTGCAAGTCTCGCAACATCACCCTCACTGCCTACAGCCCCTTTGGTTCCCCTAACAGCGTTTCCCAAACTCGTTCCTGGGGACCCCAAGGGGTGCACGTTTTGGTTTTTGCCCTAGCACTACACAGCTGATTCAAATAATTAAAGCTTGATAATGAGTTGATTATTTGAATCAGCTATGTAGTGCTAGGGCAAAAACCAAAACGTGCACCTCTTGGGGTCCCCAGGACCGGGTTTGGGAAACATTGCCCTAGAAGACCCAAAGACCTGTGAGTGCTCCTGACAATAACATGTATAGGGGAGAGTGTGGTAAATTGAGCCATTTTTTACATTCAGCATCACTCCTTCAAGGGAAATATAGTATTCTGTCTAACAAAGATATCTACATATTCTTCAAGATGTTGTTATCCCTGGAAATAATCAGAATTCATGTAAACATTTGTTTTCAAATCAAATCAAATCAAATTTTATTGGCCACATGCGCCGAATACAACAGGTGTAGACATTACAGTGAAATGCTTACTTACAGCCCTTAACCAACAATGCATTTATTTTTTAATAAAAAAGTAAAATAAAACAACAACAAAAAAGTGTTGAGAAAAAAAGAGCAGAAGTCAAATAAAATAACAGTAGGGAGGCTATATATACAGGGGGGTACCGGTGCAGAGTCAATGTGTGGGGGCCCCGGCTAGTTGAGGTAGTTGAGGTAATATGTACATGTGGGTAGAGTTAAAGTGACTATGCATAAATAATTAACAGAGTAGCAGCAGCGTAAAAATATGGGGTGGGGGTGGGGGGGGGCAGTGTAAATAGTCCGGGTAGCCATGATTAGCTGTTCAGAAGTCTTATGGCTTAGGGGTAGAAGCTGTTGAGAAGTCTTTTGGACCTAGACTTGGCACTCCGGTACCGCTTGCCGTGCGGTAGCAGAGAGAACAGTCTATGACTAGGGTGGCTGGAGTCTTTGACAATTTTTAGGGCCTTCCTCTGACACCGCCTGGTATAGAGGTCCTGGATGGCAGGAAGCTTGGCCCCAGTGATGTACTGGGCCGTACACACTACCCTCTGTAGTGCCTTGTGGTCAGAGGCCGAGCAATTGCCATACCAGGCGGTGATGCAACCAGTCAGGATGCTCTCGATGGTGCAGCTATAGAGTTTTTTGAGGATCTGAGGACCCATGCCAAATCTTTTCAGTCTCCTGAGGGGGAATAGGCTTTGTCGTGCCCTCTTCACGACTGTCTTGGTGTGTTTGGACCATGATAGTTCGTTCCACTACAGCCCCGTCGATGAGAATGAAAACATAGCTTGTCCAAAAAAAGTGGTCTCTTGGCACAACCTACTCCAGGTATGGAGTAAGTTGAGCCGCGGGACAAGTTAAGACGCCTACAAATTTCTGTACTGAATGAAATATTACCACTTTTTTTTTTTTTAAACCATTCTATCTTTATTTCCCAAACACAATTCAACACAATCACAGTCATTTTTTTGTCTTTTAATCATTTTAAGCATATTTTAACACAGGCTTAACACTTACAAACACTTTGTACTTAAAAAAAAACACTTTTAACATATCCCAGCGATAATGCCTTGCATTACACCTGGGAAGAAATCACTTCAATTGGCTCAACTTACCCCAAGGCAAACATTTTGACTATATTAGCCAACACAGCTACAAGGATGCACTTCCTTGCTAGGTTTAGGACCTTATATTGACGTATAGAACAGTCTTAAAACAATCTACTTTGGTTTAGATACAAGCATCATGAAACCTCTTAACACAATAATTAATTTGACTTGGTGAAAATCTGTTTTTTTGACCTAACTTGCTTACCACTTATTCCATGTGGTTTCTTCATTCAAATGATGACCTCTTCTTAAATATTTGGTCAAATGATACACTTTGTGTATGGTTTTCTAGAAACAAGGGAGGCTCAACTTACCCCACTCTCCCCTACAGTAGCACCTGCACTATATGACTCTGTCCTGCACTTTTGACACTCAGTAAATAACTCTCTCTACGTTACAAAAGTTGAACGTGCTAAGAAGCACCGATGGAGCCCTGCTCAGGTTAGAATAGAGAGTTCCGGTAGAAACACACATGTATGTGTCTCAGCTGTGTGTCCATCTCAGATCTGTCTTCAGGGAGTGAGTGTGTGTGAGAGAGTGTGAATGAACATCTGAACTCTGGATCTAAGGACTGTATGTGTGTGTGTTGTTTCAGGTGCTGCTGAGGTATCATGTGCAGCAGGGTATTGCACTGATCCCCAAGAGTGTCAAACCCAACCACATTCTGGAAAACACTAAGGTGAACTTTCTCTAACCCAATATATATTATATTTCCTTATTTGACCTACATATGGTTCTTGCTGAATCATACTATGAGCTCATATCAAGTTCAGTTTGAGCAATATGACTGACTAAATTAGGAATCAGTCTTAGTGCTATAGTTTTATCAATGTCAGGTCAATGTCTTGGTATGCCAATATAGTTATTAACTGAACTTTTACACACATTACTATCTCACTAAAATAAATCTACGGAGATGTATTCATTCTGACAATAACTGAAAAATGGTGCAGTGAGAACTCAAATGGGAAGTGTGTCATCTGCAGATCTTTGACTTCTGAGTGAGGAGGACATGTCAGCACAGAGGACTGGATCGAGGCTGGAAGTCCTGCATCAGACTCGTAAGACAGGGTTCACCCTTCCTTATACAAATACTTAACACTCTTCTATACATCAATAACTCCATGTAGAGAACAACTGCTCCTAACCTGACATAATGCTATGTTTCTGTTCTTCAGATTGAAGTCTCATCCATACTAATGAGTCCCTGAGGATCAGTGAGTTGAGACAGAAATAAGATAACTGCTTCTCAACCTGATGTTAACAAGGACATATTACTATCCACCTCCTCATCAACATCAGCAGCATAAGCCTGCAAATGGTCTTTACCTATAAAGTGAAACTATGATAAATGAAAATGTAGCACTGAAGGTAAATAATGGATGTTGTTTTTTTGCTGGCTTGATTTGAATAAATGTGCCAACACTGCCCTTTCTGCCTGATTCTGATGGAACTCAATATTACTTAATTCATAACTCAAACAAAACATTTAGGTTAAAACACATAGATGATGCTTTAATTGTAATACCAAGCACATCAAAGACAAACGTTTTCACAGTCCCCAGGGTTAGGCATGTTGGAAGCCTTCACAAACCAGCTGATACAGAACCAGTCCTATTGTGAGCTTTTGTGCTTTTAGAGATGATATAATACGTAATCCACTGACAGTTCCATTGGTAGTTACACAGCTCTTTTCACCCCCTCCATCCCCTGCAGTCCTCTGTCTCCTCTTTAGTTGGGGTGGGTGGGGTGATGCCTGCATTTTCCCTTGTTTCCTGCCCTCTTCCTGTCTGGACTTCAGGGCTGGGGTCTCACTGAGCACACACAGGCTGAAGCCCCTGCGATGCGTTTGGGCAGGTCTGGGCCCCGCACCCACTGGCCCTTGTCAGGGTCAAACACCTGTGTGGCCTGTGAGAACACCATGCTCTCCCAGCTGTAGCCCCCCAGCACATAGATCTTACCCCCCCAGACCCCACAGCCCGCCTCACTGTTAGGCTGGAGGAGGGAGGCTATACGGGTCCACTGTTCACTTTGGGGGTCAAATGCCTCCACCGCCAGGATGTCAAAGCGATCTATGCTCTCCTCGTGGTCATCACTGCCCCCGATTGCATAGATGAGGTGGTGAAGTGACGTCATGCAGTGCCACCCCCGTGCCGATGACATTGCCTGGCGCTCCACCCAGACGTCTCCTCCTCGGGGGTCGTAGCTCAACACGTCTCGCCGGTAAGGCCCGATCTGGTAGTCATGGCCACCTGAGATGTAGACCACTCCTTTATCAGATGTACCTGCATGGCCATATGTGAACCTGCAGAGACATGGAGAGGAGAGGGACAGGTGAGAGAAAGGGCTTTGATGTGAGCTGTGCCAGTCTGCCGGCTAAGAAGGCATAATAGTTATATTAGGTCTATTGCGAACCGTGACATAACATAGAGCTGTCCCCAGAGGCAGAGTGTTGTTCTCATTACTCTGTTGTCTTGCTGCTTAACGGGTGGAATTAATATCAGAGAGACAGGAGTTCAGGTAACCCTTTGGGAGACCATTATAGAGGAATAGTGTCAGTTCGCACCTGGGCAGTCCTGCGACGTATGTCCAGCAGTCGTTTGTAGGGCTGTACACCTCCACTGACGACAAAGCCCCGTTATCATTACGCCCTCCCACAGCGATCAGACACTCCCCAACGGCTCCCAGGTAGAAATCCACACGGCGCTGGTTCATTGGGGCACTCTAGAGTAAAGATGACACATAATTGGAGACATTTTGAAAATGTTAGGTTGGGTTTCACCAGAACTGGGATTTGAATGGAGATCTCAGAAAGTAACTACTTTTTAAAACCATTTGAATACAGATCTGAGAAAGCAACTACTTTTTAAAAGTATTTGAATACAGATCTCAGGAAGTGACTACTTTTCAGAAACTATTGGATTGGCTGCCTTCAACTAATGGCAGGGTTGTATCTGAAAGCTGTATCTGGAACTGCATGTTGAAGATAAAAATCGAAAGAATAAAACACAAATCTCCTATATTATTCCAATCTACCTGACAGTCATATTTGATCTAAACAAAACATTTCTATCTGAACATTCTGTAAAATGTCCATTCCCCTGAATGGCCATTTTCTCAGATGTACAGTGAGGGAAAAAAGTATTTGATCCCCTGTTGATTTTGTACGTTTGCCCACTGACAAAGACATGATCAGTCTATAATTTTAATGGTAGGTTTATTTCAACAGTGAGAGACAGAATAACAACAAAAAAATCCAGAAAAACGCATGTCAAAAATGTTATAAATTGATTTGCATTTTAATGAGGGAAATAAGTATTTGACCTCTCTGCAAAACATGACTTAGTACTTGGTGGCAAAACACTTGTTGGCAATCACAGAGGTCAGACGTTTCTTGTAGTTGGCCACCAGGTTTGCACACATCTCAGGAGGGATTTTGTCCCACTCCTCTTTGCAGATCTTCTCCAAGTCATTAAGGTTTCGAGGCTGACGTTTGGCAACTCGAACCTTCAGCTCCCTCCACAGATTTTCTATGGGATTAAGGTCTGGAGACTGGCTAGGCCACTCCAGGACCTTAATGTGCTTATTCTTGAGCCACTCCTTTGTTGCCTTGGCCGTGTGTTTTGGATCATTGTCATGCTGGAATACACATCCACAACCCATTTTCAACACCCTGGCTGAGGGAAGGAGGTTCTCACCCAAGATTTGACGGTACATGGCCCCGTCCATCGTCCCTTTGATGCGGTGAAGTTGTCCTGTCCCCTTAGCAGAAAAACACCCCCAAAGCATAATGTTTCCACCTCAAAGTTTGACGGTGGGGATGGTGTTCTTGAGGTCATAGGCAGCATTCCTCCTCCTCCAAACACGGCGAGTTGAGTTGATGGCAAAGAGCTCGATTTTGGTCTCATCTGACCACAACACTTTCACCCAGTTCTCCTCTGAATCATTCAGATGTTCATTGGCAAACTTCAGACGGGCCTGTATATGTGCTTTCTTGAGCAGGGGGACCTTGCGGGCGCTGCAGGATTTCAGTCCTTCACGGCGTAGTGTGTTACCAATTGTTTTCTTGGTGACTATGGTCCCAGATGCCTTGAGATCTTTGACAAGATCCTCCCGTGTAGTTCTGGGCTGATTCCTCACCGTTCTCATGATCAATGCAACTCCACGAGGTGAGATCTTGCATGGAGCCCCAGGCCGAGGGAGATTGACAGTGCTTTTGTGTTTCTTCCATTTGCGAATAATCACACCAACTGTTGTCACCTTCTCAACAAGCTGCTTGGCGATGGTCTTGTAGCCCATTCCAGCCTTGTGTAGGTCTACAATCTTGTCGCTGACATCCTTGGAGAGCTCTTTGGTCTTGGCCATGGTGGAGAGTTTGGAATCTGATTGATTGATTGCTTCTGTGGACAGGTGTCTTTTAAACAGGTAACAAACTGAGATTAGGAGCACTCCCTTTAAGAGTGTGCTCCTAATCTCAGCTCGTTACCTGTATAAAAGACACCTGGGAGCCAGAAATCTTTCTGATTGAGAGGGGGTCAAATACTTATTTCCCTCATTAAAATGCAAATTAACTTATAACATTTTTGACATGCGTTTTTCTGGATTTTTTTGTTGTTATTCTGTCTCTCACTGTTCAAATAAACCTACCATTAAAATTATAGACTGATCATGTCTTTGTCAGTGGGCAAACGTACAAAATCAGCAGGGGATCAAATACTTTTTTCCCTCACTGTACATAATCAATCAAACAAAAACCAATTATGTTTTGTACAGATACAAAATAAATATGTTGTGATGCTCAACTACTGTATGAGTCTTTCAACATGCCACTGAAAAGGTGGAAAACTGCAATTCATTATATAATACCGCAGAGAAATTCAAAGCCGTTAGCAAACATTGCAAACAGCAAGTTGGATGCCTAGCAAAAACAACTTCGAAACTCTGTCCATTTGAGGGGAAGTGTTCTTGTTTCAAACACACTACATCTTTAAAAAGGGATAGTTTACTCCAAATACAAACTAACATGATTTTCCACCTTCTTTGGCTGTAGTTGATTCAAGACGGCAGTTTTTGGATATTTAGTTTCCTTTCGACACACAGCCATATTTTGTTACCGTTAGCATTCTCAGTAACACTTAACATTAAACTGTTCTTGTGCTTGTGTAATAAAACTGTAATTACTTTTGGATAAATGTTATTAGCATGTTGTTACATAATACTTTGGTAATTGCATTTTAATTGCATGGCAATGAGCTGACAGTTTTTGTAACTACTGTACACAAGTGGAATAGTCACTGTTCCTTACTACATATGTAATAACTCCATTATTATGCAATTATAAAGCAATTTACAAAGTCCTATGTAACAATGTTGCTATTGTAATAGTCAAAGTTACTACACATGTATAATAACTTGATGTAAAGTGTTACTGTATTACCTCTTCACTCATAATTAAAATATATTTGTTAGTCATTTTGTAAGCTGCAAAAGTGGTCTACTTTAATGTTGAGGTGATTCCATGTCCCTCAGGTATTTAATTATAGGCTATATTAAGATCCATATTTGAGAGCCCTCCAAACCATGTGCTAATGATAATATATTTAGACTAATTCAACAAACCAACTCGTTTTTGGTTCTTCATAAAATATTTGGCAGCCATCAAATAAATATATTTTTGGTTTTCGAATAACTTGCATGTATTCAAATACCTTCAAATATTATTATTTGTTTTTCTGAGACCTGTATTTAAATATCAAAGAAAATGGCTGCTTTTTAGTTGAAACTCTATTTAAAAAAAAGATATATATATATATACACGACTACCCTGAGTATTTGAAAAGTTGGTATTTTCAAATAAACTACAAAATACAACTATTTTTTGCCCAGGTCTGGGTTGCACTCTGAAGTTAAGTTGGGTTGCACTGTGAGAGCAGGGCTTTACCACAGATGGAAGAAGGAGACAGATCTCCTCTCACAGGATGTATACATCTGAAGCATCTGTTTAGAACTTCTTCTCACCAGGAAGTCCAGTGGTGAGAAATGGGAGAAGATGGAGCTAGATGCAGCTTGGCCGACATTCTGCTAATGGTCTCATCGATGAAACATTTGATCTCAATAACATTTTCTGTTCCCCAAACTAGAATCTGTTACGAACAGAGCGCACTAAGTTTTGTATACTTGACTCTTTCTAAATGTTTCAAAAAATCGCATTGTTTAGGAGTGCAAGGGCGAATTGAGTTATTGCACACACACAATTCACACAGTAAGCATTCCCCAACAGAAATCAGTCAATTGAAATAAATTAATTAGGCCCTAATCTATGGATTTCACATGACTGGAAATACAGCTATGCATCTGTTGGTCACAGATACCTTTTTTAAAGGTAGGGCGTGTATCAGAAAGTCAGTATCTGGTGTGACCACCATTTGCCTCATGCAGCACGACACATCTCTGTCGCATAGAGTTGATCAGGCTGTTCATTGTGGCCTGTGGAATGTTGTCCAACTCCTCTTCAATGGCTGTCCGAATTTGCTGGATATTGATGGGAACTGGAACACGCTGTCGTACACATCAATCCAGAGCATTCCAAACATGCTCAATGGGTGACATATCTGGTTAGTATACAGGCCATGGAAGAACTGGGGCATTTTCAGCTTCCAGGAATTGTGTACAGATCCTTGCGACATGGGGCCATGTATTATCATGCTGAAACATGAGGTCATGGCAGTGAATGAATGGCACGACAATGGGCCTCAGGATTTTGTCACGGTATCTCTGCTCATTCAAATTGCCATCAATAAAATGCAATTGTGTTTGTTGTCCGTAGCTTATGCCTGCCCATACTAGAACCCCACTGCCACAATGAGGCACTCTGTTCACAACATTGACATCAGCAAACCACTCCCCCACACAACGCCATACACGCTGTCTGCCATCTGCCCGGTACAGTTGAAACCGGGATTCATCTGTGAAGAAGAGCACACTTCTCCAGCGTGCCAGTGGCCATCAAAGGTGAACATTTGCCCACTGAAGTCAGTTATGACGCCAACTGAAGTCAGGCCAAGACCCTGGTGAGGACGATGAGCACGCAGATGAGCTTCCCTGAGACGTTTTCTGACAGTTTTTGCAGAAATTCTTCGGTTGTGCAAACCCACAGTTTCATCAGCTGTCCGGGTGGCTGGTCTCAGACGATCCCGCAGGTGAAGAAGCGGGACATGGAGGTCCTGGGCTGGCGTGGTTACACGTGGTCTGCGGTTGTGAGGCTGGTTGGACGTACTGCTAAATTCTCTAAAACGACGTTGGAGGCGGCTTATGGTAGAGAAATTAACATTCAATTATTTTGCAACAGCTTTGGTGGACATTCCTACAGTCAGCATGCCTATTGCACGCTCCCTCAAAACATGAGACATCTGTGGCATTGTGTTATGCGACAAAACTGCACATTTTAGAGTGGCCTTTTATTGTTCCCAGCACAAGGTGCACAGGTGTAATGATCATGCTGTTTACTCAGCTTCTTGATAAACCACACCTGTCAGGTGGATGGATTATCTTGACAAAGGGGAAATGCTCACTAACAGGGATGTAAACAAATTTGTGCACAAACATTTAGAGAAATAAGCTGTTTGTGCATTTATAACATTTCTGGGATCTTTTATTTCAGCTCATGAACCATGGGACCAACACTTAACATGTTGCATTTATATTTTTGTTCAGTGTACATGCAAGAAGGCGCCAATAGGATCTCGCCAACTCGTGCTTGGCTCTGCCCACCTCCTTCCTTGTTCTGCCCACTATGCTTAATTTGCTCTAATTGGAAATGATGCAGATGAGATATTTTAGTTAGTTACCAGTATCTTTGGCTTTACCTTGATCCACTGGTTGTCGCGGGGGTTGTAGCGGTACAGCAGGTTGCTGGCAGCATCACCTCCATTATCTCGTGATGAGCTGCCTCCAGCGGTGAAGATGAACCCCCCCAGTACAGCGACACAGTGGTGGCTCCTCTGTGCCGGGATCTGGGTCTCCACCATCCACCCACCAGAGTCTCCATCCAACCAGCGAACATCTGCAGTCAGCTCCTCCCCGCGCTCTGACACCTCCCCACCCACCAGTAGGAGGCGCTCCTCCCCTCCCCGCAGCATGGTGCGGCCTGTCTGCAGCACGGGCTGGGCGCTGGCCCTGGTGTGGTAGTTCAGAGCCTCCTCCACCAGCACCTCACAGCCGGCCTCGGGGGGCAGCAGGGTCTGTACAGCCGGGAGGACGCGCCCCACCAGGTCACTGGCTGGCATTAGGGGGAAGCGTATGTTGGAGAGCAGCTGGTGGGCGTGTGCAGGGCGGTCAGGCATGTGGCTCAGCCACTGGAGAGCAGCCTGGAGCAGAGCCTGCTCATTCTCGTGCTGGACCTGCCCGCTGGCCAGGTATGAGCTGAGCTTGGGAAGCCGGACATCCCTCAGGAAGCCCGGGGTGAAGGACAGGGTTGCGAAGCGTTCCAGGATGAAGTGGTCGATGTAGGCGTCTAGTCTCTCCAGGCTGTAGAGCAGAGCCAGCTCCTGCAGGTAGAGGTAGTTCTCCTCACTCACCTCCTTCTCTAGGTACTGGCAGCAGAAGTCCACTGCCCTCCACACCTGCAGCAGGTGGGCCGTCTCCAGAACATAGTCAATGTTCCCTCCATCCAGCGGCAGCTCCCCACTGTAGAGGAAGTCCACCACAGCCTTAAGGCCGATGTAGGAGGCCCCCACCAGCTCCACCTCTGCCTGACGCTCCTCCCTCATGCCCAGGGTGAACATGGCCTGGAAGTAAGGGCTGGAGACGGCCAGCAGGGCGCGATGGGCTGGGATACGCTGCTCATCAGCCACCAGCACCATGTCACACAGCTGGCCGTGCTGACGCTGCTCATTCAGACCCTGCAGGAGGAAGTCAGCCTGCTCCGCCCAACGATACACCTGAGACACAGAGCAACAGGTAATATTAAACGAAAAGTTATACTTACTTGAAGGAAGTTGGTCAGTTAAGACAAAACTAACACTGTAGCTAGATAGGTCACATGATGCAACTAACCTTGGATGACTCAATTATCTGTTGAGGCCGTGAAACACGGCTTTGTCTTCCATTATCCATTGTGTTCTCTCAATCCAACACTATCTGAAAGACAGTGAAATTTGATGACGAATCGATATAATTCAGAGAAACCACAAGTGGCGTCACATAACTTGGACAACAGACTAACTTTCGGGTTGCTTGTCAAGAAAATTAGACTGACATCATGCCACAAGGTATCACCTCACTTTGGCGTCTCAGGGGAGGACGCTGGGAGATGTTGGCTTCTTGTTACATTGTAGCAGCTTTTCAACAGCAACTTTGAGATCCAACAGTAGGCTATATGTAAGCAAGCAACGATCTACACGAGACGGTCTTATGTTCGACAACAAAATTTACCGAGCGAGAATAAAACAACAGTGTTTAAATATTGCACAGCATCACCCGTTGTTACAGCTTGCTTGAATCAAAAGCTGTTTTAAAATGTATTATTTAGTTGTTTAGTCGCAGCCATGATCTCATCCAGGAAGTAGCCGTAGACTGTCTGTGAATCTAACCAATCACAGGGCGAGTGCATGGGGCCCACTTACCATGCACTGCTGAAAACGTAAAGCTATTGAACGCAGATTTAAAAGGTTAGTTTGCGCATTGCACTGCTAAAAGTGTTTATCCCCGCAGTCAAATCCCTCAGTGTAGAAACGTTTAGTTTAGATGCACCATTTTGATGCCTTTTCCAACTTGTCCTTATGTGACAAGTGATTTTATTCTATATGTTGTGGGCTCATCAATTCATGGAGGGATTTGGTCATGCGGGTCCATTCTGGGGGTCTAGGGTGTAACCCAGGTCCTTGAGAATAGCAGATTTATATGAGACAGCCATTGTAAAATGACTGTCTAACGAGCCTATCACGCGCACACACACACACACTCACTCTCTCTCTCTCTCTCTCTCCCCCTCTTTGTCCCTCATATAGCTTGAAAGAAATTACCTCTATCTCTGTGTGTTCTAGGCCTACTATGGTTTATTATTTTATTATATAATTTTATTTAATTACATTTAATTAAATGTATTATCGGAACGTTTAATTTTGGTTATTGATTGTGGCGCTGTTTGCAGCAGGCTATTGTTCTCATGCATCAATCACATTAACAGACCACAAGATGGCAGGATAGCGCAGTAAAACGGCAACAATAGAAAGGGTGGATTTATTTGACTGAATCTCTCAGTTGACCATTGGGAGGAGGTGAATCCTGCGTCTGGGGACTTCGCCGCTCTAGTACGGCAACCTGATTGACAAACATCACCAACGCCCATAAACTGGATATAGGAATGAGTCGAGTCGTGAAAAGAGTCTATTTCTTAGATAATTGAGAAAAGATACACCCTTTTCTGCGCACTCCTCGTGTAATAGCGCTTGTTCGACTGTTCAATAGGGACGAGTGATTTCAGACTATTGAACTCTCGTTCTGCTCCTTTTGGATTTTGGATTGTTCTTTTCGCCGTGTGCTTTCTTTCATCTCTAGGCTACTGTCCATTTGCGTCCATCCAAAATGGCAACAAGAATCGATAAAGAGGCTTGCAGGGAAGCTTATAACCTCGTCAGAGACGATAACACGGAGATAAACTGGTGAGTGTGTTTAAATTAGTTGTGCATAGGCAATTGTGGGCATCTGAGATTTTACACAGCATCCTAAGAATGTAGTTGAGTCTGCATTTATAAAATCCACAGCAATGGGTGGATGATCAGTGTGCACTTATCATTCATTTACCTAGTGTTTCATTTGAATCATTGTTTCTCTCCTCCCTAAAAAATATCTCTCTTAGTCATGCCCCGGTACCCTGAATTATTAGACTAACTTCCTTTGTCTATCCAAGAGGTACAGTGATAGTGACCCGCATTTGACACATCGGTTTTTGAATGAATAGCCTACTTTAGCCTGGTCACTACATTGTAGTCGCATCCGATAGATGTCTGATGATGGACGTGGACACGCATTAGTGGAGTAGAGTGGCATGGAGGATCACTGATCTTTTTGACAGACAGGGCCCAAATATTCAATTTGACATGGCTGTAAGGTCAGTGCATTTTAATTATTTAATGTATTGTGCATTTTATGTTGTTTTAGGGCAGCGTTTAAATATGAGGGCCATATGATTGTGCCGGCGGGCCAGGGGACAGATTATGAAGAATTCAAGAGTCAGTGCACAGGTAAGGCCAGGATTTCATTCATTTTTGTGCCTATGCGGTTATTTCAAATTGACCACAATGTTCCTGCATAACGGCAACAGCGCTGTAATACAGACCACACACAACATTTTAACGACTTTTACGGGCTACACGCTTCAGCACTCGCGGTCCTGTTCTGTGAGCTTGTGTGGCCTACCACTTTGCGGCTGGGCAGTTGTTGCTCCTAGACGTTTCCACTTCACAATAACAGCACTTACAGTTGATTGGGGCAGCTCTAGCAGGGCAGAAATTTGACAAACTGACTTGTTGGAAAGGTGGCATCCTATGACGGTGCCACGTTGAAAGTCACTGAGCTCTTCAGTAAGGCCATTCTACTGCCAATGTTTGTCTATGGAGATTGCATGGCTGTGTGCTCGATTTATACACCTGTCAGCAACGGGTGTGGCTGAAATAGCCAAATCCACTAATTTGAAGGGGTGTCCACATACTTTTATGTGTGTATATATAGTGTACGTTCAGCCTCTTCCGAATTGAAGAAAAATTCGCAGGAGGGTGTTTCCGTTTATTAATTAATTTTTTTTGGGGGGGGAAGTCTGGCTTCCCTTGGCACCCATGATTACACGCCACTGCAGTAGGCTAGTAGGCTACTGGGTCGTCACTAGTTAACACATCCACAAAGTCATATTTATGGCTAAACCCAGCCTATTTCTACAATTTCTGTTTTTAAAATCTGATTTTAACCCTAACCACACTGATAACCTTTTGCCTAACCTTAAATTAGGCTATGACCAGAAAGCTAACCTTTGTTTTCATTAATTTTTACAATAGGCCTATAGCCAATTGTGACTTTCTGGCTGTGGTAACTAGTGACAACCGAAGGACTGAGATCCCAAAGACAGTAGGCCTACAGTATGAAGATAGGCAGAAACTGCTTCTCCAATAAAATCCTCGATCACACTTGTAGGCGATGTCATGGCGACGTTGGCTACTAAGCTCATGGGCAGAAACATCATCGGGTCTAACGGTTGTCTCGCACGCACCGAACTGCGCATGCGCTCCTTCGATATAACATTTTTGTTTTACGAAAATGAAAACGTGTCAGTTTGTCACTTTCACGAGGTTGGAGTAATAACATCTTCAACTACTTAAAATAATAATAATAATAATAATAATAATAATAATATGCCATTTAGCAGACGCTTTTATCCAAAGCGACTTACAGTCATGCGTGCATACATTTTTGTGTATGGGTGGTCCCGGGGATCGAACCCACTACCTTGGCGTTACAAGCGCCGTGCTCTACCAGCTGAGCTACAGAGGACCACAAGGACAAAATATTGTCTCGAATCTAGGTTGTGCCTTTAGATTTCGAGAAAATTAACAATAAGGAAGACTTGTTTTCACTTCTCTCATTGACTTCTCAAACCACAAACCCCAAACCCCGGCCTGGTGTCCTTGGTCTGTTCCCGGAATCTGTCCCGTGACTTCATATGGAGGTAGGCCTTTCTTAGTTCTTAAAAAGTGTGTAGGCCTATAAGTTTATATCAATAATATTGAAGTTGTTCCATCTGTTTCTTATGCGCAGCGCAGTGTCTTATTCTAGTCAGGACATAGTGCAAAATGTGTCCATTCCCACGGGGGCCAGTATGAAAAAAATAAAAAAAAGTATGTATGCACTCACTAACTGTAAGTCTCTCTGGATAAGAGCGTCTGCTAAATGACTAAAATGTAAAAATGAGCAAATCATGCTGTCAACACCCTCCCCTCACACACTCTCATCCCCCTAATAAGATATGGTCTTTGCTATATGGGATCCTTGGTACGTCCATACCTCATTGAAGTTTAAATGTAAATTGATAAGGGTTAAGGTTTGGGTTATGGTTAAGGTAAGGGTAGGGTAGGGTTTAGGGTATGGATGTCCTAAGGATTCCAGATAGCACTAATCAATAAGATACTGAAGTGTTGGGCGTGGCGTGTAAAAACTCCAGTGCTGTTGCACGCCTGTATTGCCCCAGGCTGTAGTTTTGTTTCAGGGTTTACATTCCAGTGATGAAATACTAATTTATTACAATCTAGGCCTATTACTGATTTTATTATATTATTTAAATAGGACTGATGTATTACTATACTAACTACCCAAATAGTAGGCCTACACCTCGCTGTCCATCCTGGTCTCAGAGCATTTCGTATTATTCTGTATAAGTAAATACGGACACTCCATTTAGTATATGTTACATTTCGTATGGTTTGTATTAATTAGTGGATGTATATTATCCATTTCGTATGATATGTTATGAATTACAGTTTGTATGATACGTTACAAATTTTCTAAATGTACAATATGTTATGAATTTTCAAAAGGTATGATATGTTACTAATTCCAATTAGTTGTGGCTAACGTTGGCTGGGTGGCTAACGTTAGGTAGCTGGCTAAAGTTAGCTAGGCTAGGGGTTAGGATTAAGGTTAGGAGTTAGGTTAAGGTTAGGGTTAGAGGAAGGGTTAGTTAAAAGGGTTAACATTAGGGGAAGGGTTAGCTAACATGCTAACTAGTTGCAAAGTAGTAAATAGTTGAAAAGTTGCTAAAATTCTAAAGTTGTCCGTGATGAGATTCGAACACGCAACCTTTGGGTTGCCAGACGTTCGCGTTCCACCCACCCTCCTTTTGTGGTTGCCTTAAAGATGCACTATGCAGAAATCTCTCCGCCATTTCCTGGTTACTAAAATTCTGATAGTTCGCCCAATTTTAGTTTATGTGACAAAACCGCAACTATAGTGTAGAGAATCTATAGTGTTTACTATCTAAACCGCTCTGAAATATATTTGCCATTTGAAGCTGTAAAAGCCGCAAAAACGAAACTTAAGAACGGGAAGCATAGAAATAATGCACATAGAAGAGATCTACCGCTTCTTAGACTTGCTTTCAATGAGAATGAAAGATTTATAATATCTCACATTTCTATGTGAATTTGGTTGGGTCGCCCAAAAAGTAAGTAACCTTCTGTTTTATGTAACCATACCAAACGTAATTTATCATAATAATTTGAGTGTCCCTGATTTACATTTACCATGTTACCTCTAGTGTAGGAGACCAGGCTTGGTTGTCCCATACTACCATAGTCTCTCATCACTCTGAACCTTGTCTTTGCCCAATGGATATTGTTGCTCTAATCTTACTGTATAAAACGTTTCATACATTCTGATGAATCTGCTTTAACAGAAACTGTGAAAGTCTCATCCTGTCTTTGAGGGCTTGACCACAGACTGTTGCACTAAGAAGGTGAACATTGCATCATGTTGTTTAGATAGACTGAGTGTTCTAAAGGAATCACCTGTCTTATCAACTAAAGGTCTAAACTCAAGCATTCTATTTGTCTTTTTGCTGCATCATCATAGTCTCAGTAGTGCAGCTGTTTTCTGGACCCTTGTCATGACAGCTTTGTCAGCACAACTAAAAGGGAAGGCTTTAGAGGGAAGAGATTTTGAGCTTAGTCTGATACACCAGGAAGTTTACGACAGGGGAAGTCAGGCTTGGTACTCAACACTTTTATATGCTTATTCATTACTTGTCAGCCTTACGCGCTTCCACAATGTGACAAATATAGAAACAAGCACAAAAAAAGTTTATTTTTATTTAAGTGCTAGAAACATTGGTCGTTATACAGAGAAACAGTATAGGCCTTTGTGTGGTCTGGTGGATATCACAGTTCATTCAGGTGACATGTAGGGGACTCCTGTATGGGGAGGTGTTGAAACTAGCGATGGCCTTTGACACCATGCTGATAAGTTTTAACACTGATTCTTGTTAATGCACAATAGAGCTTTTAGTCTGATAGACGTGTGCTGCTTCTGAAGCTTTGCCAGGAAAGTCTCTATCAGTAAGGCACAGATAAACACAGATATCATGCCTAGATTGTGCCAATCAGTGCATTATTAAGGGTAATGAAGGGACAGGGCCTGGTCCAGAGCAGACTCAACCCAGAATCACTGCCTCCCCAGTCCCCTCGGTATTGCTCACAACTCCAGCCTCTTTGATTGAACCTGTTGACCTGAATACCTTCCCCTTTTTCTCGTACTTACAGATTTACCCCACTTTTGGTATTTGGCAGTGTCGCCATAATAAGCCAATATTCCCTGCCTGTGTTCATACTTCTTACAGCAGCATAGAAACACTCTCACAAAGCTCAATCAACTCGCAGTACACAGGAATCAGGCCTTGCCAATTGCTGGCTCAAACATGGTGACAAATCCATTTATTTAACAACTATACCATAATTACCTGTCATGTGACAGCTGGGAATGGAAATGGTCTGCGGTGTCATCAGCCTCTGCAGGTTTCTGCCTGTCTGATGGTCAGTCTCATCTCTGACTGACTGCTGCTGTCTCATCTCTCTCTCTCCCTCTCTCTCTCTCTCTCTCTCTCTCTCTCTCTCTCTCTCTCTCTCGCTCTCTCGCTCTCTCGCTCGCTCTCTCTGTGTGCCTCTCTCTCTCACTCTCTGTGCCTCTCTCTCTCTCTCTCTCTCTCTCTCTCTCTCTCTCTCTCTCTCTCTCTGTGTGCCTCTCTCTCGCTAACTCTCTCTCAGATGATGTGCGTCTCTTTGGCTTTGTGCGGATCACAACGGGTGATGCCATGAGCAAGCGGGCCAAGTTCACCCTCATCACCTGGATAGGGGAAAATGTGAGCGGCCTGCAGCGTGCCAAGATCAGCACTGACAAGACACTGGTGAAAGATATTGTCCAGGTTAGTGACTCTCTGTTCTCACCCATACTCACATGCTTTTTTAAAACAAATACTACAGACAAACAAATGTTTTCATAAATGTGCTGTTAAAATACAATACAGTAAATTGAATGGCAAATAAAGTACAACACAATTTGGCTGTGCCATCTCTCTAGCTTCTTTTGTCTTCCTTGTCCAACACTCTCTCACACATTCCTTTTTCTGTCACCTTCTCCCCCTCTCCTCTCCTCTGTTTGTCTCCTGCAGAACTTTGCCAAGGAGTTCATGATCAGTGATGCTCGTGAGCTAGAGGAGGACTACATTCGCACTGAGCTGAAGAAGGCAGGCGGGGCGAACTATGACGCCCAGGGAGAGTAAAGCAAAGTCCACCAGGGCGGGGCAGGGGAGGGGCTGCTACCTTTTGGGGGAGGGAGGGGTCTTCATGCCTGGATGAGAGAGAGAGGGGGGGATATACACACATGCACAAACATGCACACACAGATAAACACATCAACACAACAGCAACACAAAAACTCTCACAAAAAAGCACATTGAGACACACTCAGACATATGCCTACAGTCCTATCCTCAGCCCTCTTACCAGTCAGGGCATGGTTGATTATCTACTGTACTGTGCATCATCTCACTCTCATCTCAGCTAAGGCGCAACATTTAGAACTATCTCAATCTGGGGTGCTGTGTTTGTGTTACAACTGGAAAAGACACGTTACTGTACTGTATGTCAGAATGGCAGAAGGATTCTCTTTGTCTCTATATGATTGGACTTATCATCATTGTGCTTTTACTGTATCTTCCTCTGTGGTTGTAGTCCAAACATGCATCATTGGTCAATAATGTGGTCCTCTGTAGCTCAATTGGTAGAGCATGGCGCTTGTAACGCCAGGGTAGTGGGTTCGATCCCCGGGACCACCCATACGTAAAAATGTATGCACACATGACTGTAAGTCGCTTTGGATAAAAGCGTCTGCTAAATGGCATATTATTATTATTATTATAGAGGTCTTTCCTGCCCAACGGTCTCGTCTCCCAATCCACCCCCAAGTTATACACCACTGTGTTTACTGCCTTAATCTCACATGGAGAGAGGGGCATAATGGTAGTTGTGTGTGTTTGTGGACACTACACTGTTATTGGCTATCCTCCACTCATGGGGGTGGGACTAAGATTTGCCTATGGAACACAAACCAATAGGGCAGGGCTGTAGCACTGTCAGTCGGCCCAACCCAGGAGCAGCCATTTCTCTGGTGTAGCCTCTTTTTATTTGGATTAAACCCCCAAAATTAATGTTTTTATTTTATTTTGTTTAAGAGTTTAACCTTTGATTTATTCTTGAGAGCAATGTTATGTAGGGGATTCGAGGAGACAGTTAAAAACTGAACTGGGCACACGATCAATCATTTCAGAATAAAACAGTTGTTTTTTTCAAGCTTGTTGGTCTCTTTGTTTGTATCTAAAGCGCTCATTGACATGGAAAGGAGGGCTGGTTGATGTGAGAATAAGGTAAATTAGTTTTGTGGTGGTGAGGTAATGGGAGCCCTTCGCATCGTGCCACCCTAGTCTAGAGTACACATAGTAACTGTCTCTGGGGGGCTTATGGGAGTAGCATGTGTTGTCATGGTCACTACTGTCAGGCTCAGCCAATCACATTCTCAGGGGGAGCTTTTCTGTTCTAAAGCTTGTCAATAAGAACCCCTCCCTGCTCAATCCCTCTGTTGGCTAACCCCTCTTCTCTCCTCTCTCCAACCATTTTCTATTTGCCCCTATTCTCCCTCACCTCCCCCATCTCATACCCCCTTTTCCCCTCCGCCGGTAGTTTTGTTCAACAGATGTGAACTCGACTGCCTAATTACTTAATCTAGTAATCTATAAGCCTCTAGCAGTCTGCTTTTATGACTCATAGTTTAGTTCAGTTTGTAGTGGGTAAGAGAATGATAAAACAGATTTCTTAATCCTATGTGTAATTTGAATGCTAATGTTTGTTTGTGTAGTTTGAATATGAACGAGTGTTGAATGTTGTTTATATTAGGTCAATCAATAGCCTCCAGCAGTGCTGGTTCAGGTCCAGACATGGGGGCTGAGTGGTGAAGGGGGAGGGAGAGCAGAGGACTGAGAGACTGGTTACAGTGTTCTGGATGAGGCTGTACTAGTCAGGTGAAGATTCATGGCTCAGTATTAAGTCACAGTAAGGACTACAGACTCCAGTAATTGAGGATGCAGGGTGAGATCAAATCTTTAAGCTTATTGTGATGTTTGTATGTGTGTGTGTGTGTGTGCCCTGTGTGGGTAATCTGGTGTGGGATGTACTGTGTGAGTATGTGACTTAGCCCAGTTGGAGCTGAGTGGAGGATGGGTGAGACAGGTGTTGTGTGGTGTCTTAGGGGACCATATTAATTAGATTAAAGACTTTAGGGGGTTAATTTGCATCCTTGTCACACCGGTGGACAGACTGCTTTCTGACTTTTTACCCTGAGACGATCATACTCACAGGCAAATAGGCACTCACAGACTTATCTGCTAGCCCGTTTACAGTATCATTAAGGTGTGCACGTTCTGACAGCTCCACAGCAAGGCCAAAGGTAAAGCCAGCTTTTCTCCCTTGTGCTGTGGGAGTGTGTAACTATACAGCACTTGAGTGTAAGCTTGAGGGAGAAAGAGAAAGAGAGGGAGGGTGTAAGTACATGTGTATTACAGTGAGGGAGAGTTGCTTAAGAAGTGAGTATGTGAGTTCTAGGAGTGTTGTTCTCTCTGGGATTCACAAGGGAGTTCCTGCAAGTAAGACTCAGCTCCTTCCTGGATTCCAGAGGCCTCCCATATCCAGCATATTTCATATCCCACAGATCACTGCAGAGTCATGTGTGTGTCTACGTCAGTGAGTGTTTGAATGCCTGTGCGATCCATCTTATCCCAGCAATGTTCTTCCACTTTGACAGGGAGGCTTTTTCTGTTGTTCTTTTGTTTGGCAAAATGTATAATTCAAACCAGATATCACATTTGACAGAAAGACCAAGAGATATAAAGAGTATGGAGTCTGTTGGAACATCTTGCCAATATCACTGAAATGTCATTTAACTGTATTATTCACCGCAGCAGTTGACATTATCAGTGTCCCTCCCTGGATTCAAAGAAAAATGACAGCCCCCAGTCACTTTCCCAAATATCACAACATGGGCTAACAAAGTGACTAGCATGGCTGGATTGTGTACTTAAGGGATATTTAACCAACCCCTCGCTGTGCAGATGAGCTCATCACTTTCTTCTATCATGTCCCCTGAGGTGCAAGAGGGGGAAGGGGAGTGAGCGGGAGTGGTGGGCTCAGAATAGGGAATAGGGTTCATTGGGACTGATGGGGTTATTTTGGTTGGGGAGGGGAAAGAGTTTAGGGAGGGGAGAAATTGGGGCGAGCAAGGGGGGCCCTTTCTGCCAGTGTGAATGGGAGAGGGAATGTGAGTGTGAATGGGTCACATCTCAATGCTCTTGTGTGCCACTCCAGCATTGGCACAGAGCAGCCATTGTCAGGGCCTAACGAGCTGAGCTGCACTCCATCCACTCCATCCAAATTGATGCATCTATCTGTCTCCTCAGTGCAGTGACTGCACTGGCTGTCGGTCCACTCAGGTCACTGTCCACCAGATCAAATCCTCCCCTATCTCTGTCATCCCTGTCATATGAACACTCAAATGACTCAATTTGGGAAATGATGAAAGCAGTTATTTTCCACAAGAAAAATTATTATAGTCAATCAGATGATCTGTCATCATGGCCAATGAAATGAGGAATATGATCGAGTAGTTTAATTTTCTTAGAAAAATGTGGGACAGTTTCTCAACTGTTGCCTGGTTACATAATTGTATGTCCTGAGGGGATGTGATCAAATGGTGGTTGTATTTAGATTTACACTGACCTAACATACTAACTAACAACACCCAATGGGTGAGTGTAAGATGCTTTTCATTGGTGTACAGTGTATTTTGGGTTAAGGAAAGGCCCTAATCTGCCTATGTGCTTCAGAAAGAAGAAAATTATTGGATCCTGTTTCAAAGGTCATCACAAGGAGCTTACATGAAGACAGAAACAGAAGAGGAAGTGATGAAGATGGAGTAGAGTTTGACAATCTGATTCAGAACGGACTCTTCTTCATAGAAACCCCTCAGAATGTCACGTTGTCTTCTAGATATAGATGATACACCTGAGGCAATAAATGTGCTCTCTTTCTTTCTTTTTTTCTCCCTCTCATACTCACTTGCCAATATGTCCAGCTTCTCTTTCTTGCTGGATTCACTATTTAATTAAACTAATATTCAACTCCTCTGCATGGATCAATGACCCCAGTAAAATAGTTATTAATTTATTGATCCTGTTCAAGTTGCACACAGACTAATAAAATATGAAACATGGTCGGTAGACAGAGGTTATAAAGAAAGGTCATCTCCCTCTAAGTGTCTATAGCATGACTCTATAGTACTAGCCTATGTAATAGCACTGTAAATCACCAATGGGTCAACATGGTAACTATTTAGAACAGACATCTATGTATCTTCTGGCTTTTTCAGAGGCAACACTTCAATATTATTGACCATTGGAAAAATACCATTATACCTGTCTATAGCTAGATATACAGCTAATTGCACAGACTGACGTTGCATTAGATATAACATTTAAAACGTTCTGCATTAGGGAGTGTGGCATTTACAAGTCTGATGAATTTGTCAGTAACATTCAAGGTCAACCCAGGACATTGTAAAAAACAGAAGAGCCAAATGAACTTCACAAATGAGAATGAGGAAGTGGTCTGTGCCAGCACAGCAGCTTAAAGGGATACTTCGGGATTTTGGCAATGAATCCCTTTATCTACTAGAGTCAGATTAATTCATGGATACCGTTTATATGTCTCTGCATCCAGTATGAAGGAAGTTAGAGGTAGTTTCGCGAGCCAATGCTAACTAGCGTTAGCGCAATGACTGGAAGTCTATGGTATCTACTAGCGTGCTAGCAGTTACCATAGACTTCCAGTCATTGCACTAACGTTAGTTAGCAATTGCGCTAACGCTAGTTACCAACTTCCGTTTTTTTCAGCAATAGAGTGCCAAACTGTGCACATTAGCCTACAGATGACTTGTGTGTATTGCAAAGGTATACTAACCAAAATAATTGCTGCTTTGGGTCAGTACTGACAATAAACTGAAGAACAATCTGAGTGTCTAAGCAGGTCATACACTTAATTTATCCTATGATACAATAAATATCCAATGCTTTAAAATAAGTTACCTGTGATTCAAAGCCTTATGAATTGCATATGTACACCAATGTCCCCAGGCTTTGGCGATTCAAGGTGGTTGTGTGCACTTATGTTCTTCAACTTGATTGTGTGTTTGATAGTGATGTTATACAGTATGTTCAATAATTAACAGTGCCCTAGGGTGATTAGTCTGTACCCCATGCTATGAACTCCAAACAAGAGCACAGAGTTTTCAGATTTTTTTTACCCCAACAAAAATAGTGAGCGATACTATTATTATAATGTACAGGTAACTGCCAAAATAAAGGAAACACCAACATAAAGTGTCTTAATAGGGAATTGGGCCACCACGAGTCAGAACAGCTTCAATGCAACTTGGCATAGATTATACAAGTGTCTGGAACTCTATTGGAGGGATGCAACACAATTCTTCTACGAGAAATTCCATCATCATTTTGTTAATCGTTGTTGAAAACGCTGCCTCAGGTGCCGCTCCAGAATCTCTCATAAGTGTTCAATTGGGTTGAGATCTGGTGACTTAATGGCCTTGGCATATGGTTTACATCATTTCCATGCTCATCAAATCATTCAGTGACCACTCATGCTCTGTAGATGGGGGCATAGCCATGGTAGACAAAATAATGGCCAAAATAATGGCCTGCCCAGTATACATGACCCTAAGCATGATAGGATGTTAATTGCTTAATTAACTCAGGAACCACACCCGTGTGGAATCACCTGCTATACTTTGTATCCCTCATTTATTCAAGTGTTTCCATTACTTTGGCAGTAACCTGTATGTTCTTGTGTTTGCAGATGTTCAAGTGATACATTTCCTGTGCAGTCAGTCAACAGTAAGTATTTTACCATATAGGGCTGTGAGTAGAAGGGGGCAGGCAGGGGAAGAGGAAAGAAGAACTGTCAAGAGGGGAGAGAAAAACCTCAAGTCTCAACTTGCAGATAGATGAAGCAGCAGAGAGGAACAAAGTAGTGACTGCCAGAGATACCTATCATGTCAAGAAACTTTACTGGAACATCTACATGTGCACTCTGAGTTTCAGAGAAAACTTGTTTTTCATTCTGGCTTTGTCTCTACCTGCATTAATTTTCCAGGAGCCAGATGGAGAGAGAGGATGATGATTGTGAAACTTTGGCCTTGTTTATCATGAGAACCTGAATTTAATGGCATCCAAGCACATCAAGAGCTTGCTCTAACATGGATAGCGTGACACATTCACTGCCTAATCATGCCCTTGGTATGACCTACACTGCACAACTGAAAGATAATCATAAATCTAGAGTAATGCTCGGTTTCAGATGCTCCAAAAGAGACCCAGTGTATAAAAATAAAATATTGATGTCAGAGAACAAGTTCCCTTCAGACTTACAGTATTTGGTGATGACTGAACTTTAACTTGACTTTCACTTTCACTTTCATGGTCATCTTAGCTTACTTCTTCACATGCTTCTGTGCACTTTCAATTTCAATGGGCATGGCACATCTGTCATACTGTATGTCAGTTGCTGTTTCCATTATATTCCTATACAGTAGCAATAGTCAGACTTGCTGCAAGAACACAGAATGTCTAGGAGTAGGAGAACAGCCAGCCTTCTCTCTTGAACACTACACACACACTACTACTTCTATGTCCTTTAGTGTCTCAGTTCTACTGTATGTGATGGCTCACCAAAACGGAAGCTCTTTGTGTGTTTCTCATTCTATAATAAATAGTGCAAGGTCATGAGGCCTTTGTGAGATATAATTTTTCCTCCTCCATTGTAGGCCTACAGCTTAGATACCAATCATGACCTTTTCAACACACCCATCAAATGTACACACATTAACATGAGCAGAATAAACACAGAGAGCATTTATATACAGGTAATTGAGAAATCAAGTTATATCATCATCTTTAACATACAGATATAAATGGTCTAAAATGTAAAATGTCAAAATGTAAATGTCCCTGAACCTGATATAACTTGTCCCTGATATAGCTGAATATAAAATACAATCCTATAATGTTCTTGCTTTTTATCTGGGGAATACGCTTTAGTCTACAGATAGGTGCAAGAGACACCTGGCGACGTAACCTATACAAATGGAGCGAGACCGGAGCAGTCGTCTGCTGCATACGTTTAACACACCCAACTCACTCGCACAGTAAATATTATGCCCTTAAAAGGCGTTTTTCATCGCCTACTGTTTCAATATGAGCTGCTGCTAGGCACAGTGATTCGGTTTTTATTAGCTCCTTTGCGCACTCTTCTGGCGAACAAGGGATAGTAGTGGCCGTTCAACGGAAATAAATCTGCTCTTCAGAGAATGTTCTGTTAGTTTGACACGTTTATGTCCAATTATATAGAATACATTTATTTAAAATGTTTGTTGATGAATGAATAGTGATACATGTTGATAGTAAATGAACGTATCTGAACTGTGTAATTACTATAATTAAACAAAATGCAAATATATTCCCCACTTCGATCATGCATCATAGACTATAATAATATTTTGCAAACATCCCACTGGGCACAGACGTCAATTCAACGTCTATCCCGCGTTGTTTCAACGTATTTTAATTGAAACGAAGTGGAAACAACGTTAATTCAACCAGGTTGTGCCCAGTGGGATATTTGACAAATAAATAGTACTATATGTGTTTATGAAATACAGATATTATTTGGTACCTGCCCTAGGCCTATCTCAAGGATGGGATTTTCAAAACAAATGTCTAAGTTTCCTATTCAAAGCCTGGAAAGTTACAGCCAGATGATCTTGTGGGGCAGTTTAGACTACAATAAAGCTGCTTAATTTCTCAGAACCCCCTTGTACAGTAATGACCATACACCTTGCAATTTATTACACCACAAGACAATAGCCAATGATAAACATAATCTAATTCTAAACATTATTTAAGCATTGTATATGATCAGTTTCACTAATAATTATTCCGTGCCTAGCAGATACACCATACATTTAACTTATTAGAATTTTACCAAATTGTGCAAACAGTTCTTGAATGTATTAGTTTTCGAGATGATTGGTCCCTGGCGAGGGAGGAGCTGGTTTTTACATATTATTGTGAATATTTATTTATTCTGAACACATTTACGTTTGTTGGCAATGTCAATTCTTGCAATTTCCTCCCCCTAAATACTTTTATGTTCGCTAGCTGGACAGGCGAACGCAAACCAATCAAAACTCGTGTACTATCTAGTTTCCAGGTACCATCTCTGCCAATCACGTTCTCCATATCTAAGGTACCAAACACAGCTGGCGACAGCTCGAGAGAGATCTCCGTCTGACAAACTGCTATGGGTAATGTGTTTTTTATATTTGTAATCTATTTAGTTAAAGAAACATGATACCATCAATGCAAGCTGTAAAATAACTCCCAACTTTACTTAGAATGTAGCAACCATAGCAATGTAGCTAGCTAGCTACAACAAGTAGACCTGTTTCTAGCTAGCAGGAGCAGATAGCTTTATCATCATGTCATTCCGGGACAGGGAGCTTTAGGAATCATTATTCCAAGTAATAATTTAAGACTACAAAAATCTATAGGACAAGTATTGTAAAGCAAATACTGTAATCAAGGCAGGACTCACTAATTTCATTCATATACTGACAAATAAGAAATGCCACATTATCCCTGTCAATAGTTGGAGTTAACTACAGATTGAAGGCTACACCAGATGTAATATAACCAAAGATTGTTGGTATCCATTACTGGACGCCGCCATAGATTGTTCAACTAACCTGGTGTTGGCGATACTGTTTTTGATCTCGGTTCTGGAAAACAGTTATATTATACACTGAGTGTACAAAACACTAGGAACACCTGCACTTTCCATGACAGACTGACAAGGTGAAAGCTATGATCCCTTATTAAATCCACTTCAATCAGTGTAGATGAAGGGGAGGAGACAGGATAAAGAAGGATGTTTAAGCCATGAGACAACTGAGACATGGATTGGGTATGTGTGCCATTCAGAGGGTGAATGGGCAAGACAAAATAAGTGCCTTTGAACAGGTACGGCAGTAGGTGCCAGGCGCACTGGTTTGTGTGTCACGAACTGCAACGCTGCTGGGTTTTTCACACTCAACAGTTTCCTGTGTGTATCAAGAATGGTCCACCACCCAAAGGACATCCAGCCAACTTGACACAACTGTGGGAAGCATTGGAGTCAACATGGGCCAGCATCCCTGTGGAACGCTTTCGACACCTTGTAGAGTCCATGACCACCTGACAAATTGAGGCTGTTCTGAGGGAAAAAGGGGGTGCAACTCAATATTAGGAAGGTGTTCTTAATGTTTTGTACACTCAGCGTACACGTCCGTGTCCAGTTGCAGGTGGTTCTACAAACACCAAAGAGAACATAGATAGTAGATCCATGTTTTGTATCGACTGAAATATGCCTCTTGCATGTGTGTAGATCTTTGTTTTAGTAGAACCGTGTGAACGCGCTGTCATCTACTTTTACACGTGGCCACGGCTGCATCACATAGAAACGACTAGTTCCAGCAAAGATGCTGGGAAATTCTAGATGTGCGGCAGTTAAAATGGCGAGGAACCTCCTTGTGCGGTACAAAAGGATTTACTATCTTTATGAGTTGTATCTGTTTGCAGAACTACCTGCAACTGGAAACAGACATTTATAAGATAACTGTTTTCCAGAATTGAGAACAAAGAGAGTATTGCCAATACCAGGTTAGTTGAAGAAAGTATGGCTGCGTTTTGGTATAGGCAAACCTGTAACATCCAGTAATGGATATCAAAAGTATTTGGTTATATCACATTATCTGGTGTACAATCTGTAGCTAAGTTGGAGTAGGATGCAGAGCACCCTGCCTCTATCCTTCTTGTAGCCTAGTTGTTCATTTCTAGCTTATAAACTACAATCCTTTGCTGTGATGATTTCTTTGATTCATTCTTCTCACTTTTGTCTCCCATGATCTATTCAGCTTTCCTCTCCTGTGTCCTGCTCCCAGAGATCAACCACGTGCTATTAACCAAGCATGGGCTCAGCTGATTCACTCACCTGTGAGGAGAACCATCCTACTGCTGTTTTAACTAGCCCTGCCGTCACTATTAGACATTGAGACCACATATGCATTTGCCTGTTGTCTTTTCTTTGTGGGGTTTGTCTTACACAGCCTACAGTCTAGTGCATTTTAGAGTTCAAGATCACCAACTACAGATACACATGCTTGTTAGAGCATCTTGAAGACTAAATTCAATATAAAATCAGTTTGATAAGGTGACTAACAGATTATGTTTTACTATTGTAACATGCAGTGATGAGAATTCTATTTCCCAGTCAGGAGCCCAGGCTTTTGCTGTAGATGGTAGAGTTCCTGTCTCTGGACCACAAGCTTTAGATTGTATTCCGCTAAGGCACTTCTCTCTCTACATCGGTTGGCTACATTGGTGACCAGGGTGGGATCCTTTCGATACATCTATGGGGCCTGGGCACATGAATGCTCCTAGAGAGAGGGGGGAATACTGAAGCATGCGTTGATGACAGTTCTACTGTCTCCATTAGAGGCTAAGGCTTTTGGCATAGATGGTAAAGCTCTCGTTTCTGGACTGCAACGTTGTAAGATTGTGCCCCCCCCACCGGCACTATATTTAGATACTTCAAATACTGCCTGAGTCACCTTTGCTATTTGTCTCCGTACACAATAAATGGTGAAACACTAAATGTAATTTTGTTTGAATGTAAATTGGCACAATTGGCCCAGCGTCATCTGGGTTTGGCCAGGGTAGGCCGTCATTGTAAATAAGAATTTGTTCTTAACTAACTTGCCTAGTTAACTAAAGGTTAAATAAAAAAATATTAATGCAACATACATTATGGAAAACATGCCTCACACTCAGTCATAGTCAGTAGTAGAATAATGGATTGGCAAGAATTTGGCATCGTCAACTTTTAGAAGGTTAGTAGGAAAGTTAGGCAAATCATTTAAACCTCCTAAATATATTCACATTCACTGAACATTTAGTATTTGAAACTCAAACATTCATTTCCCAACTGCTTTTTCTATAATCCTGCAGACTCGTTCTCATTCTCCATACCTTATATCCCAATGCATCCAACATTATGCATTCCCACCATGGTATTGGACAGCTGCTGACATTTGAAAACTCATCTGGTTTAGAAATAAAACCTGGTCATCTTATTGCAGAGCATATTGTATACATTTTGCCCAGCTGTTTTTAGTGAAGATTGTATTGCAAGGTATGCTATACGGATGTAGGATCTTAATTTGATCACTCTTTTGTTGCTGAGAATTTTACTGCACAGATTAAATGCAAGCTTGTAGTGTATTCAAGGTTTAAAAAGGCTTCTAAAGTTTAATTTCCACATTAACAAGTCAGACTTGATTTGCCCTAATGAAAAATGTATCAAATCCTACAAAAAAATGTCCATTAATTATAATCCACATAATTCACATTTCTTGTTGCTACAGGATTATTTTCCTGCTGATTCAAAACATGTAATTCAAAACATGATTCAAAAATGTAATTCACTGACAGAGATGAAACACTAGCCTCTGAGCAGGCAAATTGACATTTACTGTATTCAAGATGCAAAAAAGAGGGAGCGCTGCTTTGACATCAAGTATAAAGACAAAGAGGTGCTCATCAGAGAACGGGGTATAACTTTTTTATAGCGACCAAATGAAGTTGCAACTGTGTAAAAACATATTTAAAAAAAATCCAAGGCACAAAATCCAAGCCTTTATTTTAGCATCTATTGCATAGCAACAATAAAACCCACCAACGCGTTGACACTCACAGGCCTTCTTCAGGGGTGCACCCAGGCCTTTGAGCCGCAATGCGTTGGTGCTTTCAATAAATTTGCTAAATGTTTAACAGAGACCTCTTCATACGATCAAGACAATTCCTATTGCATGCTGCAGTGTTCACTCACTCAAAAACGAAGGTTACGTTATGTGAGCTATTGGATCACTCCAATATGGTATCCTTCCTCGCGGCAGGATACATTCCGAGTAAGAATTTCTGATTAGTCCCGTGTACCGGGTAGTGCTGCGGCTGACCCCCTTAAATAGCTGCCGCCACACTACTTCCACCTCGTGTCCTTTTCGAGGCACCGTAGATCACTGACAAATAGGATTGGAGTGATCCAATAGCTCACATAACCGTGGTTACATACGTAACCTTTTATGTAGCACTATATTGGATCACTCCAATATGGTATCACAATACCAGATTAATCAGTGAACTAGGTAAGGGCCAGACAGAGAGCAAAGTCCAGTAGGACTGAGCTCAGGGCAGTCATAATTGCTATGTCCCTCCGACCCCACTCAGGGAAGCAGAGGCAACACCCAGCACAGCCGTTCCGACCTCATTGGCGGGGGCAACAATGACTCGATAGTACCGAGAACTGGCCGAGACGCAAATGTAATTGAGGGGAACTCCTCTGAGCAGTGCCCATGATGCAGCTACTCCTCTAGTAGAATGCGCACTACAGCAGACAGAAGAGGCCGTCTGGTCAGCCGATATGCTGTAGTAATAGTGTCCACAATCCAATGTGAGAGTCTTTGTATCGATAGGCTCTGACCCAGCACTCTCTCATCATAGCAAACGAATAGCCGATCAGACTGTCGTATTGCCTGTGTCTGTGTAAAGTAAGTGTCCAAGGCCCTGACCCGGGCAGAGCACACTTGGGGGGAAAAAACATCCAGCTCACCTGCAGCCGCGGACAAATGTAAGGGCGGGTTCACGTCTGTCAAACAGGGCCTTCGGCAAGAATGAGGGGTTGAGATGGAGGGTGCACGCCTCTCTTGTCTGGACCCATTCGGAAAAACATTCAGTGCTCACTGTAAAAGCATGACGTTCACTCACACTCTTAGTGGAGGTAATAGCAAAAAGGAATGCCACCATGGATAGTTGCTTCAAAGTCATCGACTCTAGGGGCTCGAGGGCGGCTTAGCAAGCGCTGACAGTACCACATGAACGTTCCAGTTTGGCACTGAGTGGGCCATTGCTGGACACGGACGTCAAACTCCCTTCATACATTTGGAGAGCAATGGGTAGCCAGCCATGGGTCCCTCTTGGCCTTCGTCATGGCATGCCGAGATAGCAGCTAAATACACTCTCAATGTGGATGCCGCTCTGCCGCCATCAAGCAGTGACTGTGAAAACCGTAAACCGTTTGCATATATGGCTCTCAAACCAGGTACAGAATATGCCCCACCACATTTGATATGACGCATTGGTGGAAGAAACCATGGCACTCCGCAACGTGTTCACCACATTGTCCTGAAGGCCTAGACTGGTCCATCAATGCCTCTGTTTTCTCTCCTCTCAGGGACCCCATGGCAGCTGCCCGACCTTCTCTAATGGCTGGAGGGACACTGTGGCATCCAGACCCGCACCGCCTTCAGCTTCGGATGCCACAGTGTCCCCCCAGCCATTAGAGAAGGTCGGGCAGCTGCCATGGGGTCCCCGAGAGGAGAGAAAACAGAAGGCTGAACCATGGTGGTCTCGGCAAGCATGGAGCTATCAAGAGCAGCTGGTGGCCAATCAAGATAACTCTGTCTAGCGTAGCTGTGATCAGGGGAAATGGTGGAAAAGAGTAAAGCGGCGTTGCCGGCCAATCGTGAGTGAGGGTGTCCAGACCCATAGGGTCCGACATCGAGAACCAGCTGGGACAATGAGTGTTCTCCTGAAATGAAAATAGGTTCACCTGTGCTCTCACGAACCTGTCCCAAAGCTGTAGCACCACCTGAGGGTGTAGACTCTAGTCCCCCGGTGGGCTCTCTTTCGAGAGTATGACCACTGCATTGTTCAGGACCCTGGGGATATGTGCTGCTCGAGCCATTGGATCAGGAAATGCTGTCCTACCAGGTAGGGCTGGAACTGTTGAAGAGCTAGACGAACCACCCTGAGCTCCAGCACATTGATGTGTTGACCACTCCATGGGGGGCTCCAGCGGCCGCTGGCCGCCATGCCTCTGAACACGGCACCTCAACCCGTCAGAGAGGCTTCAGTGCACACCAGCTCTCTGCAGTGGACTCTGATCAGGCTCACCCCCTTTAACAAGAAGGAGTGGGATAGCCACTTCGATAGGGTCCTCAAACATGCACTCATCACCAACAGTTGACGGTGTCTATTTTGTGTGCCGGCTGTGGGAGTTGAACCATCGCTGGAGTGGCCTGATGGAGAATGCCCAGCGGAACCAACAGTGAAGCCACCGTCAGTAGGCCGAGTAACTTTTGGCACTCTAGCTCCGACATGGCTCGTCAGGTGACTTTTCTCCTTGTTTAGGGTGAGGCCCAGAACTCGAATGTGATTCAAGAGGGTCCTCGTGTCCGTTGTGGCCTGTTCCCTGGATGGGGCAGACTATCCAATCGTCCAGGTAAGGCAGTTACTCCAGTAGAATGTGCCACCACAGCAAAAGGCAAAGGCCAGTGGGCCAGACGAAATGCTGCAGTAACAGTGTCCACCATGCAATGTTAGAGTCCGGATAGGCCCTGGCCCAGAACTCTCTCACCATAGTAAATGAAAACTGATAAAGCTTTCGTATTGCCTGCCTCTGTGAAAAGTGTCCATTGCCCTAGCCGGGGACAACACACTGGGGGAAGCCCCTAGTTCACCCGCAACAGCGAGAGGGGCGTATGTGGACAACTGTAATGGCTGGTTAACGTGTCTGTCAGACAGAACCCTTGGCCAGAATAAGGGGTTAGGATGTAGGTTGACACCCCTTCATCTGAACTCATTCGGAAACATTCAGTCAACCAGGGTGTCAACACTAGAAGACCCTGAGACATTTGAGGCGCCAAAACTATAGCGATGGCCAGCATCGGAATTGGAGTTCATAGCCTTCCATCACTGTATTCAGTGCCAATGGGGACTCCACTTGCCTCTCTCAGTTTGGCCTTTGGGCCTGTGAGAAGCTGCCAAAGCCAGCGGCAAGCACCTCCGGATTACTGCGGAGTGCCACCCTTCTTAGACGCAGTCCGCTGCCTGTGGGCAGGGACACCTCGCATTTCTCAAGGCAAAAAGCCATACTGGAAATGGTAGTTTCTCTCTGTGGGAAGAAGAGATGGGGAGTGTATACCCTGCAGTGTAACAAAATAGTATGGAAACCCCAGCTACACACAGCATAAGACCAGCAGTGTTTTCTAGCTGTTATGTGAGTTTCTAAGGGAAACTAGGATAGTTACTGTCTGTACTGTGAAGTAATGTAACAGAACTATAGTTAACCCAGCTATATACTGAAACCCTCAGTGTAATAGAGCTGAGTTGTGAGTTTCCAAGGGAAACTAGCTAGGATAGTTACTGTATGTACTGTAAAGTAGTGTAACTCAAACAATCGAGCACCAACCCCTCAGTAATGTGAGTTTCCAGGTGAAACCAGGATAGTTACTGTCTTAACTGTAAGTACAACAGAAAAACTAGTAACCTCAGCTACACACTGTGCAAGACCGCAGTGTAATAGCTGAAAAGTGAGTCACTGGAAACTAGCATAGTTACTGTAAGTACTCTGTAAGTACTCTGTAGCTCAGCTGGTAGAGCACGGCGCTTGTAACGCCAGGGTAGTGGGTTCGATCCCCGGGACCACCCATACACAAAAATGTATGCACACATGACTGTAAGTCGCTTTGGATAAAAGCGTCTGCTAAATGGCATTTTATTATTATTATATTATTATATTATTAGTGCAACAGAAACACTATATTAAACCCAGCTACACACTGTCTGAAAAAAACAGTAGTGTAATAGAGCTGTCAGTTTCCAATTAAGGGATAGTTACTGTCTGTACTGTAAAGTAGTGCAACATAACTATAGTAAACACAGCTATGCACTGAAACCCTCAGTGTAATAGAGCTGAGATGTGAGTTTCCATGGGAAACTATGATAGTTACTGTCTATACTGTAAAATAGTGTAACAAAAACTATCGCAAACCAGCAACTGTGTGAAGAAAACACCAGTGTAATCTCACTATGGTTGGGCTAACATAAACTCAGCCCAATACTGGAAAATGAAGCCAACAGTGTAATATTACTGTGTCTATAGTATACACTGCGCACTACTGTATAGAATGGGACCTGCTTCGAACACACCGACTGCATAATTTGCGTTTTGGTACACCAGAAGTACATTAATTTCCAATGGAACGTTTGCCTTGCAGCATTGCGTTGCAGAGGCAGTTGTAGTGCGTTCTGTGTGGTGCATACATTGGATTTATCGAATTTATGCATCAAATTGTAAGCGTAGACTTGACAGAAAGTAGAAAAATGTGAATATTGAATTTTTGTTGCACACATATCCAGTAAAACAAATTGTGGGATTACATAATAAAAACAGTTTGACTGCAGAATTTCTTTACATTTTGTATTCATTTATTTGGCAGGTAGCATACATATTATTTATTCGATGACATCTAAAAATTAATTGTGAGAGCCTATAATATAACTTCCCTCCAAAATGCATAGTTTTGGAGCGAAACACAATACTAAATAGTCAAGATAGCAGAGAGTAGGCTCTTTCATCAATGAGACCAACGTTGAGGAAGGTGGTCTTGATCGCGCTGTTGGGCCGGGACCAGCCCCGCGGAAAGTGCAGGTCTGTGTGTGTCCAGAGATGGTTGAAGTCCCGAAAGCAGGCAGGGGAGTTCCACTGTTTCATTCAAGAGCTTCGACTGTTTGGAGAGGAATTCCGAAGTTGCTTTCGTCTGGACCGAAGCCAGGTCGATCACCTGCTCCAGATGGTTGGAGCCAGGATCGCCCGGATGGATACCAACTACCGGGAGTCCATCAGCCCAGTTGAACGCCTGGCGATTTGTCTCCAGTAAGCTAAATTCAAGTGAATTTTTAAAGCCTTTGATACCGTAATTGATTGATATTAGATATATTTTATGTGAAACCTAGCTAGCTAAAGAGCTCTCTAGTTAATAGCCCCTATGTGACATCAGATGTACTTTTACAGAATGTTCTTTAGGACTATTAACTTTTCCCAAAGTTGGTTTAAAATCATTTTTTTAATGATGCAATGTTACCAAATGAAAAGAAAGTTGGGGTGCCTTCTGCCCTGATGGAGGTAGGCTAGTCTTCTCCAGGACACCTTGTTGTTCAAGACAGTTACATTCTTATTGGAATCAAAAAAAGGGTTCCAAAAGTGTCCTTCTGCTTTCCCCATAGGATAACCCTTTTTGGTTCCAGGTAGAACCTGGAATCATGTACACTCTTAGAAAAAAAGGGTTCCAAAAGTGTCCTTCTGCTTTCCCCATAGGATAACCCTTTTTGGTTCCAGGTAGAACCTTATTGGAATCATGTACACTCTTAGAAAAAAAGGGTTCCAAAAGTGTCCTTCTGCTTTCCCCATAGGATAACCCTTTTTGGTTCCAGGTAGAACCCTTTTTGGTTCCAGGTAGAACCCTTTGGGGAAAATGTTATACATGGAACCCAATAGGGTTCTACTTCAAACCAAAAGGGTTCTACCTGGAACCAAAAAGTGTTCTTCAAAGGGTTCTTACATTTACATTTTTACATTTACAGTCATTTAGCAGACGCTCTTATCCAGAGCGACTTACAGGAGCAATTAGGGTTAAGTGCCTTGCTCAAGGGCACATCGACAGATTTTTCACCTAGTCGGTTCGGGGATTAGAACCAGCGACCTTTCGGTTACTGGCACAACGCTCTTACCCACTAAGCTACCTGCCGCCCCTGTGGGGACAGCCGGAGAACCCTTTTAGGTTCTAGATAGCACCTACCTGATGTCACCAGGGCAGGTGCCAACAACACCCCCAGACAGGCACTCCAGGTGAGGGAGAAGCTGACCACCTACTTCTCATCACCAGCAGGTGAAGTCCCATGGCAGCATGCCATGGAGTGAAACGGCTCTTTTAAGAGATCCTTAACACAAAGGTTATTTTAAGAACCATCCACCGTTGTCCATAAAATAGCATTTTTCCCCAGATTATTTTATGACACATTGTCTCTCTTCATATGGAAGTTATATTTAAGTGAAATGTGGGAGTAAAGACCACACCTTAACCCCTTCCCTTTCCCATTAACATCAGTATTATACACACCTGGCATGGTACATCAGGTGAGCAGGAGCTCTAATTAAGGTTATACGACATACAGTTAGTATGATAACAATGGGAAAAGGTAACCTAGAGTCCAGACAAATAGTACAGTTTACCACAACCTTCACTGGTCTGACAAAATGCAGGTGGAAAAAAACGAATTAGGAAGAGAATGGGGTTTTACTTTCATCTTGTTTTAGATCCGCAAAGGTTTAGGGAAGAAATAAACAGATTAAGTCTAAATGAGATACTAATAAACAAATGAAACAACTGACCTATGAAAAAAATAGAATTTAATAAGTATTGAAGTACAGGACAGGTATGTGTGTTGTAAAGATTTTACAAAAAATAAAAACGATTGAATGTATGTTCGTGTAAAAATACAAAAATTAATGTGTAGCCTGTAATCTGTAAGAGAACAACAAGAGCATGTATTTTTGGCACAACTGCAGACAGATACAGGGACTACTCATAAAGCCTAGACATAGTAGGGGAACTTCAGACATGGCCATAAAGAGAGAGAGGGCAGGGCCCTGGAGATCTGAAGTACAGAGAGGACTGGAGGAGTGGTGTGTGTGTGTCTGAAAAAACTAAAAGTGAATATGTAGCCACAATACAGGAAAACACAAATTTCACCTTTAGTCTTGTAAAAGAACAACAAGAGCATCTGAATTCTCTGGTGTGTCAGTTTCAATTTTAATGCAATCTATGTACAACTAATAATGTTGTACATAGATTATTGAGTAACTATTTACTTTATGAATTCCATGAATTTTATACTAAAAAAGCCTACTAACAAGGACATACAGTGCAAAAGTATTCATCCCCCTTGGCGTTTTTCCTATTTTGTTGCATTACAACCTGTAATTTAAATTGATTTTTATTTGGATTTCATGTAATGGACATACACAAAATAGTCCAAATTGGTGAAGTGAAATGAAAAAAATAACTTGTTTAGAAAAATTCTAAAAAATAAATAACAGAAAAGTGGTGCATGCATATGTATTCACCCCCTTTGCTATGAAGCCCCTAAATAAGATCTGGTGCAACCAATTACCTTCAGAAGTCACATAATTAGTTAAATAAAGTCCACCTGTGTGCAATCTAAGTGTCACATGATCTCAGTATATATACATCTGTTCTGAAAGGCCCCAGAGTCTGCAACACCACTAAGCAGGGAAGGAGGGCATTAATCAGAGAGGCAACAAAGAGACCAAAGATAACCCTGAAGGAGCTGCAAAGCTCCACAGCGGAGATTGTAGTATCTGTCCATAGGACAACTTTAAGCCGTACACTCCACAGAGCTGGGCTTTACGGAAGAGTGGCCAGAAAAAAGCCATTGCTTAAAGAAAAAAATAAGCAAACACGTTTGGTGTTCGCCAAAAGGCACGTGGGAGACTCCCCAAACATATGGAAGAAGGTACTCTGGTCAGATTAGACTAAAATTTAGCTTTTTGGCCATCAAGGAAAACACTATGTCTGGCGCAAACCCAACACCTCTCATCACCCCGAGAACACCATGTTTTTAATCGGCAGGGACAGGGAAACTGGTCAGAATTGAAGGAATGATGGATGGCGCTAAATACAGGGAAATTCTTGAGGGAAACCTGTTTCAGTCTTCCAGAGATTTGAGACTGGGACGGAAGTTCACCCTCCAGCAGGACAATGACCCTAAGCATACTGCTAAAGCAACACTTGAGTGGTTTAAGGGGAAACATTTAAATGTATTGGAATGGCCTAGTCAAAGCCCAGACCTCAATCCAATTGAGAATCTGTGGTATGACTTAGAGATTGCTGTACACCAGCGGAACCCATCCAACTTGAAGGAGCTGGAACAGTTATGCCTTGAAGAATGGGCAAAAATCCCAGTGGCTAGATGTGCCAAGCTTATAGAGACATTCCCCAAGAGACTTGCAACTGTAATTGTTGCAAAAGGTGGCTCTACAAAGTATTGACTTTGGGGGGGGGGGTGAATAGTTATGCACGCTCAAGCTTTCTGTTTTTTTGTATTATTTCTTGTTTGTTTCACAATAAAACATATTTTGCATCTTCAAAGTGGTGGGCATGTTGCGTAAATCAAATGATACAAACCCCCCAAAAAATCTATTTTCATTCCAGGTTGTGAGGCAACAAAATAGGAAAAATGCCAAGGGGGGTGAATACGCAAGCCACTGTATTAAGCAGAATAAGGACAGTTGGAAAATCTCAATTGAGGACAGTTGGAAAATCTCAGTTGCATTTCCTTGATTCCTCTCTCCTCACCTCCCGCTCAAAACCCATTGGAGGAGAAGGTCAGTGTGAAGGAACCTGACATTCCCTTGCTCTGACCTTCTCCAATGGGCTTTGAGAAGGAGGCGAGGAGAGAGGGCGTGAGGAGTCAAGGAAATACAGTTTAGATTCTCCCATGGACAGAGAGAGTAATACAGTCAGTCAGCCCACCCCCTCACCGGTCTGCCTGCCTTCTCCCCTCTATCTGCCTCTGCTCCATCCATATGGTTAGCCACCACCATTCATCTCAACAGCCTCCTCAGGCAGAGGGAGATAAAATGGCAGGGCACTGGAAATGTGAGGTGCCTCGAGGAGAAGAGCAGTGTGTGTGTGTGTGTGTGTGTGTGTGTGTGTGTGTGTGTGTGTGTGTGTCTGAAAAAAAGATAAAAAGAAAAGAATGTGTAACCATAACACAGCTAAACAAACAAATGGCCCCTGGACGTCATGGACCGGTCGATGGAACATAACTTCAAAAAAAGTTTAAACACCCTGGTTTTCAAGTGATTTTAAATAAAATAAATATATTCACCTTTAGACTTGTAAGAGACCAACAAGAGCATCTGTGAATTCTCTGGTGTGTGAGTTTCAATTCTGTCAATTCAGGAATCCATGTAACACTAATAATGAATGCTATCCTAAGACTTCAGAAACAAATTACTTTATGAATTGACTGAATTTAAACGGAACTGACGTGTGTGAAAGGAAAGGTACAATGAGGGAGGTCAAAACAACAACCAGACAACTCCTCTCCTCTTCCTGTCCCTCCTGTGTGCTGGTCGGCTAAATTGACTACATCTCTGGAAGGGAAGAGAAAAACAACACATACATGCATTACATAATATAACACCATAGAAGGTGAGATTTATGTTAACTAAATACTGCTTCGAAAAGCAGCTGATGAATTTTAACCTTGACTGCTGCTTTTCTTTGCTGAGGTAGCCTCTTCAGGGTTGGCACCAGGCTCATGGCAAAGAGGGTCTCTTCATCCTCCTTCCTGTGAGCATCAGGTTGGGCTGCATCCCTCTCAACGGCTTGGAGGAGCCTCTGCTGAAATGAGTTGAGTGGATCTGGGGGCTGGTACCTCGGAAGATGCCTGGTGTGACGTTGTTCCTCTTCCTTTCTCTCCTTGTTTGTCTCCACGGCCACATCCTGTTCAACGAGGTCCTCAGTGGTCACTTCCGTGAGGGTCATAATAATTTCACTGGGTCTAGATCCTGAGGTGCTTCCTCCATTTCATCCTCTTCCATGGCTGCACCGGTGGTGGTCATACTTGTGGATGACGTAGACGTTGTAGAGGGTCTCGCTGCACCGGTGGTCGCACTTGTAGATGACGTAGAGGGTCTCGCTGCACTGGTGGAGGCGGTGGTCACACTTGTGGATGACATAGAGGGTCTAGCTGTAAAATTGCCACTTGTTGCCCTAGGCACAATAAATGGATCCAGAAAAGAAAGAATGTGGCAGAAGCGCCAAGGCCGCTGGCCTGAAGCTGCTGACCCAGACCTCTTCTTCTCTTTCTCTGCCCTTCTCGCTCTCTGATACCTGTCCCTGAGTCCTCTCCACTTCCTCCTACAGTCTTCTTCTACATAGACATGAACATTATAAGCCAAACTATTACCTAGCATAACTATAGTTATTAGATAGCTATCATGGACATGTCACCTACTGTACACACAGACACACACACAAGGTTATCTGACCAAATTATCAGGGGTAGTATCTACCATCATTTCTATTACTCTTAATCTGACATACACACTCACACTCTTTCAAACATGATTATTTGGTCAAATTATCAGGGGTAGTAACTAGCATAATTTATATTACTATTTCTCTTTCACACACACACACACCTCATTGGCTAGGTTAGCAAGATAGCTAACTAGCCACATCTAGCACAAGCTCACTACTAAACTAACCTGGCAATCCTACTATCGTGGACACTTGTCTCCAAGTCCCGGTAGCTGTCAGCAGTTGTGTCAAAAAGACACTGTTTTGAGGATACTGCGAAAATGATTATCTCCATGTGTCCAACCGCATGCGATCGTCTGCAACACCTGTGTACATACCTGCATTCAGTATAGTTGCGTAGCTGCGCAAAATGTTATGCAGCATTGATGCAATGAGAGGAGATGTGAATGGCTGTACCTTTTCCTTGTGGGAATAATTCAGCCATCAGTGTAATATACTATGTTTATAGTAAATACTGCATAATAGCAACGATTATTACAGACCAGTATCAGCCATGAATGGCTGTAGTTTACCTTGTGGAAAAATAATTCAGCAAACAGTGTAATTTGCCTGATAGTGATGGGGCATTCTACCTCACACACGTTTATAGCTTATTTCTTGCTTTATACGTGTGGGTCGCCTGTAACTCACTAATAATCCAATATAGTGCTACATAACAGATATTGATCTTATTTACATTTTTGGGACCTCATCACACACGTACAGCAAACAGCTCGAGTTTTCATTTGAGGCTGTGTTTACATCCTAGATAGAAGCAGGCCATTGGCTGCCTTTATCACGGGGTATGTACGGGAGATCTAATTGGTTCCAAGTTTATCAGTTCGGCAAATTTGCCTGAGCAGACAGGGTTGAAATATACTTTTTATGAGAAACTGTTCAAGAATTGAAGATGCCAACACATTTTATAGTCATCATAAGAATGTGTTACTGTCATATACAAAAAAACAGCTCCTCCATCGACAGAGCTCCGCTCCACTCATAGAACTGGAGTTACACTCCGGTAACTAATCGATCAACATCACGTTTTTCGGGTTCGGCCCACCACCCATACCACTAATTCCAGATTGGAGGAAATCCATATGACGTTGGACCAATCATATCATTATTTTGAACTACCAGCCAATATAATTCGAGTCTGTTATTATCGGGTATTTCGATTGGTGTTAATCTTCGACCCCTTATTTATACCAGGAAGTTTATTGTGTTTACATAGTGCCCCTGCAATGAAATAATTATCCTCTTTCAACAAGGTTAGCTAGATGTTTCATATTAATGTAATTGTCACGGTGTTTGCTAGTAGATAAGTAAAGAGCTGTAATTATCTTCAAGCTCGAGCTAGCTAACGTTAGGTAAATTATGTCACCGACACCTGTCATGTAGCTAGAAGTCACGATAGCTAGCTAGCTAACGTTACATCAGATCAGAAGCCTTGGATGCTTCAAGCCTTCAGACAGTTTGAAGTCATGTGCCCGTTTTATTGTCGAGGGCTACCGACCTGTCACTGATAGTGTTGTCCAATGTGCACACAGGGCCATGGGGAACATCGACAGTGTTGTGGTGCAGAAACGGCTGGCCCGTTTTCGCCCAGAGGAGCGGCCCGTTGTGGAGGGAGTGTTCGATCGGCTTCACGGCGCGAGTTCTGCAAGTGGCGCTGGAAAAGCAGGGACGGTTTTAACGCTGGGCATGTTGAAGGTGAGGGTGGAGTTACTATGATGAAATTACATTTTATTTATAAAATCGAGGATATCTAATCAATTAACCTCCAGAATCAAAATCTTGTTTAAAATCTTCTAATAAGAAATCAAATAATACAGAAATATGTAAATTCTCGCATTGCAAGAAGGTTAAGATATGTAATAAATGTAATAACAATGTGTATAATAACAAATGTATATGTAATAACTGTGGTTATTACTTTGCAGATATTTAACAGTACCCGTATGTGAGATATAACATGCATATCTTCTGTCATGTAGCCCTGTATGGGAAACATTGCCTCTGACTCTATGATAAAGAGGGTCTATGCTGGGATGTGTAGCATGGACCCCGGAGTGGCCCCTCCTCCCCCTAGGGCTGGGGTGAGCCGGGAGCAGCTGGTGGTCTTCCTGGCCGATGTCCTGCGAGGCACTGCAGAGGAACGGGCGCCCCTTGTCATGGCAATGGCTCGGGGGGCAGGGACAGGTGTTGCCACATGTGACCAAATAATAGAGGTTAGTAGACCCTCAGAAGGTCTTCTGCAAGTGCTCCTGTGTTGTTAGCGGAACATGCACTTTAGCTCAGAACTCAAATTAATTAGGCTCTGATTTCAGTTCTTGCAGGACCTGGTTTCTGCTGTGGTGCAGATCATCATCCAGAAGGGTCGTCTGCAGGGCTGGAAGCCAGAGCGTATGGCTGACGGTTCCATTGGTGTTAAACTATTGGCTGAACAGATGAGCTCTGAACTAAAACCCTCAGGTAAAGGGATGGAGGGATAATTTACTGATTAGGTTTTCAGAATAGAGTGAATAGGGAAGGAGATAAAGCTTGCTCACCCAGATTTCATATTTTCAATAATTCGGATTCACACGTATTACTGTATCAACAACAAAACCTGACATTCTGTCCTTCCCTCTCAGATCAGCACACCTGTGACATCCCATGTTTGGAGGACTGGCTGTTCAGAGTTTCCAATGTGGCCATGTACATGGACCTTCTGATAGGTGAAGGCCTGAACGTGGGCTTAACCTCCCGTCCCCCTCCCACCCTACTGCCCCCCTGCCGGGAAACCCCGTGGGAGAAGCTGCGCTGCCTGCTGGACCTGTCCGTGCTGATGTTCCTCACACCACAGTTACCTGATGGGTACAACACCCCCTGGAAGCTGCTTTTCTCAACTCAGCTGCATGGGGAGAGCTTCACCAAAATAGTGGGCAGCTGTAAAGGCCGCGGGCCCACCGTGCTCCTGATCAAAGACACTAAGGGACACATCTTTGGTGGCTTCGCCTCCCATGGCTGGGAAGTAAAGCCTCAGTTCCAAGGTGAGAGTGGTGGTGGATGGAAGTATCAATCGGTAGAAACAGGCTCACGGCCTATTGAGATTGCTGCAGAGATATTTAAGCCCATTTTTGTAATGTATGCTGACATACAGTGGGGAAAAAAAGTATTTAGTCAGCCACCAATTGTGCAAGTTCTCCCACTTAAAAAGATGAGAGGCCTGTAATGTTCATCATAGGTACACGTCAACTATGACAGACAAATTGAGAAAAACAAATCCAGAAAATCACATTGTAGGATTTTTTAATGAATTTATTTGCAAATTATGGTGGAAAATAAGTATTTGGTCACCTACAAACAAGCAAGATTTCTGGCTCTCACAGACCTGTAACTTCTTCTTTAAGAGGCTCCTCTGTCCTCCACTCGTTACCTGTATTAATGGCAACTGTTTGAACTGGTTATCAGTATAAAAGACACCTGTTCACAACCTCAAACAGTCACACTCCAAACTCCACTATGGCCAAGACCAAAGAGCTGTCAAAGGACACCAGAAACAAAATTGTAGACCTGCACCAGGCTGGGAAGACTGAATCTGCAATAGGTAAGCAGCTTGGTTTGAAGAAATCAACTGTGGGAGCAATTATTAGGAAATGGAAGACATACAAGAACACTGATAATCTCCCTCGATCTGGGGCTCCACGCAAGATCTCGCCCCGTGGGGTCAAAATGATCACAAGAACGGTGAGCAAAAATCCCAGAACCACACGGGGTGACCTAGTGAATGACCTGCAGAGAGCTGGGACCAAAGTAACAAAGCCTACCATCAGTAACACACTACGCCGCCAGGGACTCAAATCCTGCAGTGCCAGACGTGTCCCCCTGCTTAAGCCAGTACATGTCCAGGCCCGTCTGAAGTTTGCTAGAGTGCATTTGGATGATCCAGAAGAGGATTGGGAGAATGTCATATGGTCAGATGAAACCAAAATATAACTTTTTGGTAAAAACTCAACTCGTCGTGTTTGGAGGACAAAGAATGCTGAGTTGCATCCAAAGAACACCATACCTACTGTGAAGCATGGGGGTGGAAACATCATGCTTTGGGGCTGTTTTTCTGCAAAGGGACCAGGACGACTGATCCGTGTAAAGGAAAGAATGAATGGGGCCATGTATCGTGAGATTTTGAGTGAAAACCTCCTTCCATCAGCAAGGGCGTTGAAGATGAAACGTGGCTGGGTCTTTCAGCATGACAATGATCCCAAACACACCGCCCGGGCAACGAAGGAGTGGCTTCGTAAGAAGCATTTCAAGGTCCTGGAGTGGCCTAGCCAGTCTCCAGATCTCAACCCCATAGAAAATCTTTGGAGGGAGTTGAAAGTCCGTGTTGCCCAGCGACAGCCCCAAAACATCACTGGAGATCTGCATGGACATCTAGAGGAGATCTGCATGGAGGAATGGGCCAAAATACCAGCAACAGTGTGTGAAAACCTTGTGAAGACTTACAGAAAACGTTTGTGCTGTGTCATTGCCAACAAAGGGTATATAACAAAGTATTGAGAAACTTTTGTTATTGACCAAATACTTATTTTCCACCATAATTTGCAAATAAATTCATTAAAAATCCTACAATGTGATTTTCTGGATTTTGTTTTCTCATTTTGTCTGTCATAGTTGACGTGTACCTATGATGAAAATTACAGGCCTCTCTCATCTTTTTAAGTGGGAGAACTTGCACAATTCTAAATACTTTTCCCCCCCACTGTATACAGTATGTTGTCCATCTCTAATCAGTGCTCATCTCTGGATGTGTGTGTTTGTGACTGGATTGTCTTGAGTGTAGGAGACTCCAGGTGCTTCCTGTTCTCAGTATTCCCCTGTCTACGGGTGTACACCTGCACAGGATACAACCAGCACTACATGTACCTCAACCAGGGCCAGCAGACCATGCCCAACGGCTTGGTGAGACACAGCACTACTACATACATCTCAACTGCACAATCTCACCTGAACATTTTGTTTTACAATCTGTTACTATAATTGTATGTGAAATACCACACAAGTAACTACAGTGGCTTGCGAAAGTATTCACCCCCCTTGGCATTTTTCCTATTTTGTTGCCTTACAACCTGGAATTAAAATAGATTTTTGGGGGTTTTGTATCATTTGATTTACACAACATGCCTACCACATTGAAGATGCTAAATATTTTTTATTGTGAAACAAACAAGAAATAAGACAACAAAAAAACAGAAAACTTGAGCGTGCATAACTATTCACCCCCCCCCAAAGTCAATACTTTGTAGAGACACCTTTTGCAGCAATTATAGCTGCAAGTCTCTTGAGGTAGGTCTCTATAAAATTGGCACATCTAGCCACTGGGATTTTTGCCCATTCTTCAAGGCAAAACTGCTCCAGCTCCTTCAAGTTGGATGGGTTCCGCTGGTGTATAGCAATCTTTAAGTCATACCACAGATTCTCAATTTGATTGAGGTCTGGGCTTTGACTAGGCCATTCCAAGACATTTAAATGTTTCCCCTTAAACTACTCGTGTGTTGCTTTAGCAGTATGCTTAGGGTCATTGTCCTGCTGGAAGGTGAACCTCCGTCCCAGTCTCAAATCTCTGGAAGACTGAAAAGGGTTTGCCTCAAGAATTTCCCAGTATTTAGCGCCATCCATCATTCCTTAAATTCTGACCAGTTTCCCAGTCCCTGCCGATGAAAAACATCCCCACAGCATGATGCTGCCACCACCATGCTTCACTGTGGGGATGGTGTTGTCGGGGTGATGAGAGGTGTTGGGTTTGCGCCAGACATAGCGTTTTCCTTGATGGCCAAAAAGCTCAATTTTGGTCTCATCTGACCAGAGAACCTTCTTCCATATGTTTGGGGAGTCTCCCACATGCCTTTTGGCGAACACCAAATGTGTTTGCTTATTTTTTTCTTTAAGCAATGGCTTTTTTCTGGCCACTCTTCTGTAAAGCCCAGCTCTGTGGAGTGTACGGCTTAAAGTGGTCCTATGGACAGATACTCCAATCTCCGCTGTGGAGCTTTGCAGCTCCTTCAGGGTTATCTTTGGTCTCTTTGTTGCCTCTCTGATTAATGCCCTCCTTGCCTGGTCTGTGAATTTTTGTGGGCGGCCCTCTCTTGGCAGGTTTGTTGTGGTGCCATATTCTTTCCATTTTTCAATAATGGATTTAATGGTGCTACATGGGATGTTCAAAGTTTTGGATATTTTTTTATAACCCAACCCTGATCTGTACTTCTCCACAACTTTGTCCCTGACCTGTTTGGAGAGCTCCTTGGTGTTCATGGTGGCGCTTGCTTGGTGGTGCCCCTTGCTTAGTGGTGTTGCAGACTCTGGGGCATTTCAGAACAGGTGTATATATATATACTGAGATCATGTGACAGATCATGTGACACTTAGATTGCACACAGGTGGACTTTATTTAACTAATTATGTGACTTCTGAAGGTAATTGGTTGCACCAGATGTTATTTAAAGGCTTCATAGCAAAGGGAGTGAATACATATGCACGCACCACTTTTCCGTTATTAATTTTTTAGAATTTCTTGAAACAAGTTATTTTTTTCATTTCACTTCACAAATTTGGACTGTTTTGTGTATGTCCATTACATGAAATCCAAATAAAAATCAATTTAAATTACAGGTTGTAATGCAACAAAATAGGAGAAACGCCAAGGGGGATGAATACTTTTGCAAGGCACTGTATATATCATATGAACTACCACATGCCTATGCTTCAACAGTAGTTTTTCTTAACCCAAGCAATGTAATTTCTTTAATTTGCTTATGATCAGGGCATGGGTGGTCAGCATGGCTACTTTGGCCTGTGGCTGGACAGTGATTTTGGCCGTGGGCATAGCCGGGCACGGCCTCGCTGCACTACCTACGGCAGCCCTCAGCTCTCTGCTGAGGAGGACTTCACCCTGGACTCTCTGGAGGTGTGGGGGGTTGGGAAGCCCCCTGAGGAGGAAGAGGTCAGTATCAACCTGGACATTCTCTGCTTTCTTACTCCTTTGATCCCACTTATTTCTTCTAATATTTTATGAATTCTGTCTCTTTTAATGCTGTGCTTGTATCAGTGTGTTCCTCATTTTTACCTGCAGGTGGAGATAGAGGCACATTCAATTAATTTGTAGGAAGTAACCTACCGCGTACACTGAGTATACCAAACATTAGGAACACCTTCCTAATATTGCGTTGCACCCCCACCCTTTTCCCCTCAGAACAGCTTCAATTCGTCTGGGCATGGACTCTACAAGGTGTCGAAAGCGTTCCACAGGGATGCTGGCCCATGTTGACTCCAATGCTTCCCACAGTTGTGTCAAGTTGGCTGGATGTCCTTTGGGTGGTGGACCATTCTTGATACACACAGGAAACAGTTTTGTCGGAAACACCCAGCAGCGTTGCAGTTCTTGACACAAACCGGTGCGCCTGGCACCTACTACCATACCCTGTTCAAAGGCACTTCAATATTTTGTCTTGCCCATTCACCCTCTGAATGGCACACATACACAATCCATGTCTCAAGGCTTAAAAATCCTTCTTTAACCTGTCTCCTCCCCTTCATATACACTGATTGAAGTGGATTTAACAAGTTACATTAATAAGGGATCATAGCTTTCACCTGGATTCACCTGGTCAGTCTGTCATGGAAAGAGAAGTTGTTCTTAATGTTTTGTACACTCAGTGAATATTCATTGATTTATTGTATTCATGACTTGTCATGAGGACATCAATGATGTTGGGGTGTTTTGTTGCAGGGAGCGACAGGAGGCAAGAGGAGTGTCCTGGATGCAGACCCTGAGGTTCAGGCCATGATGGAGATGGCAGGGAAGACCCTTCACAGCCAGGGCCTGCGAGAGCCAGAGGAGGACAATGGATAATGAGACATGTAGACATTATATAGATTTATCACAGTTTCTTCTCAGACAAGACATTTCAAGAAGACATTTTGAAGAAAAGAGTGCACTAATCTCCTAGGGGCCGATTCCGACCCGAGTTAAGCGCGTGTGAATGGAACGTAATTCCCTTTTTTTCTCTCTACACTTACTCTGACCTTGAACTTAAGCATGAGAATAGCATGCTATTCACCCACAATTTTTTTGGGGTGGAGATCGAATAAATCTGTAAGTAAGTGTGTCTACAGATACGCTGTATTCTGGCCTTGACTTAATTCCCTAATAATTTCACCACCTTTACACCATGAATAAGGTCTAGCGAACCTACCGGTTCCAAGTGGAAAAAGCATCTACTTAAGCCATAACAGTTTGAACCCGACACATGGCGCAATACTTGGCTGTCATCATCATACAGTTCCATGGTTAGTGCAGGCAATAGATTAGGATATAGCCTACTATTCTCCCTATTATAATTCTATGTACAGTACACTAATCTTCCAACATTACAATGGGTTGAAGAACTGAATGTGGCAATTTTCAGAATGAATCAAACCACTTTTCTTTCTTTCGTGCATAAAGGCTCTCCTAACCTGTTTTTTATGATTCATAAATACTTTCCTAAGCCTAAATAACCTGCAAGATCAGAGTATTTTTTAAATCTACCAATTGGTGTTGAAACGGAGACAATTATGTATATATTTAGTTCACTTTCTTTCATGATCCCTAATATTCTGAACCCGTTCTCTCAATAACTTCTAGTGAGTCTGTGGACAAAATTCTAACTAAGAGGTACACCGTATTTAAAGAGATGGCTTAAGATAAACGTACTGAACCCTATTGAATGAAAACTCAACACTAAAATTTGTTGGCCAGCAAGTGGGAGGGTTATCAGCAGTTGAATTACATGTATTCAGCACGCGCAAGGGAACCACGCCGGCAAATCCCGTTCGTTACGCACCTGCACAATTAGGCCCCTAGCACCTACATTTGTGTATTTTTATGTGTGTGTGTGTGTGTGTAGATGGTTAAGTCTGAGATGTTTAATCTGTGTGTGAACTACTGTACTGTTGGCTACATTAAATGAACAGGACACCAGGTGTGGCCCACTCACATCAACCTTTATCTTCTGTGTCTGAGCTCAGGTGAACAAGTATTTAAAGAGATATTGGAATTGATTAATAATTAGGATTGTCATAAGTCATTGTTTTGCTTTGATGGCTTTTTATTCCAAAGTGTTTAGTGTGGATCCTATATGTAAACATTGTTTCACCTATTACATGAATGGTATGTAAAAACTTCTGTTTTTAAAGTATGACGCTAGATAGCCATGATGGCTTATCTACTACTTTACAGCACCAATAACTGTAAACTTCCAGGAGGCAATTTACAGTAATGAAGCCTACATAACCTACTCTGGCGGTTCTCTCATTCACTGTACTGCCTCGCTGGGTTTAGTACTCTGGTTGGCTGATCGCGCCTCTTCATATTTTTATGCAAATTACGAGGGAAAGTGACGTTACATACGCAAATCAGCAGTTTAATTTCCATGTAGACGCAGTGAATGGGATAGAACATAGATCAGACATTTTCACAACAACTTTCTTAGAAATCTTTAAATCTTTCATCGGCATATTGTAGTCACTGAGCGTTTCTTTAATATTAGATATTGATTTTAGGCTATGTATGTAATGGTATTAATAATAGTAATGGTTCATTGGAAAAGACATTCAAATTATGAAACGATTAAATAAACTCAGTTGATATTTCTCAAATTGTCATCTCTGATAGCGGTGCAGTGCAAGCCTCGTACAAACCATCCTGATCTCGCTAGCTTACATTCTGTTTTGCTACACGGATACATATTCAGTTTCGCTACACGGGGGGTGCTGTGGGATTATTTAAGATACACTGAATACTTTGAAGAGGTAGGGTTTCAGGTGTTTTCGGAAGATGTTTTCGGAGATGGGCAAGGACTCTGCTGTCCTAACTTCATGGGGAAGCTGGTTCCACCAATGGGGTGCCAGCCGGCCAGAGGTGGCAAAACGGAGTACTTGGGTTGGGGTATAGGGTTTGAGCAGAACTTGAAGGTAGGGAGGGGCAGTTCCTGTCACAGCTCCGTAGACAAGTACCATGGTCTTGTAGTGGATGCGAGCTTCGACTGAAAGCCAGTGGAGTGTACGGAGGAGCGGGTTGATATGGGATAATTTTGGAAGGTTGAACACCAGGCAGCCTGCAGCGTTCAGTATAAGTTGCAGGGGTTTGATGGCACAAGCGGAAAGCCCAGCCAACAGTTGCAGTAGTCCAGACGGGCGATGCCTGGATTAGGACCTGCGCCGCTTCCTGTGTGAGGTATGGTCGTACTCTACAGATGTTGTGGAGCATGAACCTGCAGGAGCGAGTCACTGCTTTGATGTTTGTAGAGAACGACAGGGTGTTGTCCAGGGTCATGCCAAGGTTCTTTGCACTCTGGGAGGGGGACACTGTGGAGTTGTCAACCTTGATGGAGAGGTCTTGGAGCGGGCAGGCCTTCCCCGGGATAAAGAGCAGCTCCATCATGTCGAGGTTGAGCTTGTGGTGGTGGGCTGACATCCAACCTGAGATATCTGCCAGGCACGCAAAGATGCGTGTCAAGGGGGGAAGGAGAAAAGTAGTTGAGTGTCATCCGCATAGCAAGGATAGGAGAGACCATGTGAGGATATGACGAAACCGAGTGACTTTGTGTATAGAGAGGGCCTAGAACCGAGCCCTGGGGGACACCAGTAGTGAGAGTACGTGGTGCAGACAAAGATCCTCTGCACATCACCTGGTAGGAGTGGCCTGCCAGGTAGGATGCGATCCTAGAGTGTGCAGAGCCTGAGACGCCCAGCCCTCTGAGAGGGTGCAGAGGAGGATTTGATGGTTCATGGGGTCGAAGGCAGCAGATAGATCTAGGAGGATGAGAACAGAGGAGAGAGAGTCAGCTTTGGCAGTGCAGAAAGCCTCCGTGACACAGAGAAGATCAGTCTCGGTTGAGTGACCCATCCTGAGACAGCATTCTCAAGTTTTTTGGAAAGAAAATAAAGAAGTAGTTTTTACGTCAGAGGGGTCGAGTGTTGGTTTCTTGACAAGGGTTTCTAGTCGCAGGATTTCATCTGGAGAGAGAAGGGAGAAAGAGGTCAAGGTGTAGGGTAGTTCTGTGTGAGTGGGACCAGTGGACTCAATAGGCTGAGTGAATGAGGAGCGGATGTCGTCAACCTTCTTTTCAAAGTGGTTGACAAAGTCGTCCGCAGAGAGGGAGGAGGGAGGGGGTGGAGAATTAAGGAGGGAGGAGAATGTGGAAAATAGTTTCCTAGGGTTAGAGGCAGAAGCTTGACATTTAGAGTGATAAAGTGTCTTTAGCAGCAGATACAGATGAAGAGAGGGTAGAGAGGAGGGAGTGAAAAGATGATCGGTCCTCCGGAAGCTCACAATGAGTCACTCAGCTACGGAGCAGGAGGGGAGGGCTGAGGCGGCCCCGGAAAATACTGATTTGATTGATGATTTGATAAAAAAGTGATTTGAAAGGCTGGTCATGGCTCACATCAACACCATTATCCCAGGTTTTCTTCCAATTGGCGACAGATTTTTATGTGAACATTCTAAAATCTGCATAAAAACAATATGCACATCTTCCCACCAGAGATGTTTCCATCAAATACCTTTTGTGGGTAAATTCCAATGTACCAAATAAAAAATACATGTTAAATGGGTTGCCATCATATTTCCAACTCTACTGATGGTTTTCTCACAAAAGATGTTACGTTATATAGCTAGTGTGCCCACTCCGGTATTGGCACATGCCCATGTCTAGCCAACATGATGAGATTATTATAAACAAAAGAGAGAGATTTTGATATTTTGTCAAACGACAGCCAAGCATCGATGATCATGTAACCAGAATAAGATCCTCGATATTTATTGGAAAGTAGCATCAAGCTCATCACCTTGCACTTTCACCACCACCCTGTGAAGTTCATCATAACTTATTTCATCTGTAGCCTAATAAACTGCATGTTTTACTGACGAGTGGTAGTGGGAGGACGATACATGTCAGTTTACTTCAATATGATGATTATTATATAAATGTTTGCGCATAAAAGCATTTATCGCATAATTCATTTTACAGACACAAAAATATTCCACCTTGCCTAGCATATTTTTGTTGTTGTTGACATTTGGAAAGTTTACCAAGACATTTTTTGTTTCCATCAGGCCTGTCATGACAGTCACAAATTGCTCTTCCCCTTGATTGCATTCAGGACACGAGAGTATTACTGGAGTGTATGACCAGCTGGGCACATCAAACCTAGACGATAGTGCAGCTCTAGAGCATACTGTCGACTGCCTAGGCTACTGCTTCTCTCAGGCGCAGCAGGTGCTTTCGATCGTTCAGCCTATGACTGTACAACCAGGAGGGACCATTACATCTACGTTACAGTTCATATAAGGAAATCAGTCAATTGAAATAAATTCATTAGGCCCTAATCTATGGATTTCACATGACTGGGAAAACAGATATGTATCTGTTGGTCACAGATGCCTCCCGAGTGGCGCAGTGGTCTAAGGCACTGCATCGCGGTGCTAGCTGTGCCACTAGAGATCCTGGTTCGAATCCAGGCTCTGTCGTAGCCGGCCGCGACCGGGAGACCCATGGGGCGGCGCACAATTGGCCCAGCGTCGTCCAGTGTAGGGGAGGGAATGGCCGGCAGGGATATAGCTCAGTTGGTAGAGCATGGCGTTTGCAACGCCAGGGTTGTGGGTTCGATTCCCACGGGGGGCCAGTATGAAAAATAAAATAATGTATGCACTCACTAACTGTAAGTCGCTCTGGATAAGAGCGTCTGCTAAATGACTAAAATGTAAATGTAAAGAAAAGGTAGGGGCGTGGATCAGAAAACCAGTCAGTATCTGCTCATGCAGCTCGACACATCTCCTTCGCATAGAGTTGATCAGGCTGTTGATTGTGGCCTGTGGAATGTTGTCCCACTCCTCTTCAATGGCTGTGCAAAGTTGCTGGATATTGGCGGGAATTGGAACACGCTGTCATACACGTCGATCTAGAGCATCCCAAACCTGCTCAATGGGTGACGTCTTGTGGGAATGGAAGAACTGGGACATTTTCAGCTTCCAGGAATTGTGTATAGATCCTTGCGACATGGGGCCATGCATTATCACATGAGTTGATGGCAGTGGATGAATGGCACGACAATGGGCCTCAGGATCTCATCATGGTACAGTGCCTTGCAAAATAATTCATCCCCCTTGGCGTTTTTCCTATTTTGTTGCATTACAACCTGAAATGTAAATTGTTTTTTATTTGGATTTCATGTAATGGACATACAACTTATCCAGAACGCTGCAGCCCGTCTGGTGTTCAACCTTCCCAAGTTCTCTCATGTCACCCCGCTCCTCCGCACACTCCACTGGCTTCCAGTTGAGGCTCGCATCTACTACAAGACCATGGTGCTTGCCTACGGAGCTGTGAGGGGAACGGCACCTTCTTACCTTCAGGCTCTGATCAGACCCTACACCCAAACAAGGGCACTACGTTCATCCACCTCTGGCCTGTTAGCTCCCCTACCTCTACGGAAGCACAGTTGCCGCTCAGCCCAATCAAAGCTATTCGCTGCTCTGGCACCCCAATGGTGGAACAAGCTCCCCCACGACGCCAGGACAGCAGAGTCACTGACCACCTTCCGGAGACACTTGAAACCCTACCTCTTTAAGGAATACCTGGAATAGTATAAAGTAATCCTTCTTCCCCCACCCCCCATAAAAATAAAAATAAACAAAAAGGTGGTTGTCCCACTGGCTATCATAACTTGAATGCACCAATTTGTAAGTCGCTCTGGATAAGAGCGTATGCTAAATGATGTAAATGTAAATGTAATACACAAAATAGTCCAAATTGGTGAAGTGAAATGAAAAAAATTACTTGTTTCAAAAAATTCTAAAAAATTAATAACAGAAAAGTGGTGCGTGCATATGTATTCACCCCCTTTGCTATGAAGCCCCTAAATAAGATCTGGTGCAACCAATTACCTTCAGAAGTCACATAATTAGTTAAATAAAGTCCACTTGTGTGCAATCTAAGTGTCACATGATCTCAGTATATATACACCTATTCTGAAAGGCCCCAGAGTCTGCAACACCACTAAGGAAGGGGCACCACCAAGCAAGCGGCACCATGAAGACCAAGGAGCTCTCCAAACAGGTCAGGGACAAAGTTGTGGAGAAGTACAGATCAGGGTTGGGTTATAAAAAAATATCCTAAACTTTGAACATCCCACGGAGTACCATTAAATCCATTATTAAATAATGGAAAGAAATGGCACCACAACAAACCTGCCAAGAGAGGGCCGCCCACCAAAACTCACAGACCAGGCAAGGAGGGCATTAATCAGAGAGGCAACAAAGAGACCAAAGATAACCCTGAAGGAGCTGCAAAGCTCCACAGCGGAGATTGGAGTATCTGTCCATAGGACAACTTTAAGCCGTACACTCCACAGAGCTGGGCTTTACGGAAGAATGGCCAGAAAAAAGCCATTGGTTAAAGAAAAAAACAAGCAAACACGTTTGGTGTTCGCCAAAGGGCATGTGGGAGACTCCCCAAACATATGGAAGAAGGTACTTTGAGCTTTTTGGCCATCAAGGAAAACACAATGTCAAGCGCAAACCCAACACCTCTCATCACCCCGAGAACACCATCCCCACAGTGAGGGAAACCTGTTTCAGTCTTCCAGAGATTTGAGACTGGGATGGAGGTTCACCTTCCAGCAGGACAATGACCCTAAGCATACACTTGAGTGGTTTAAGGGGAAACATTTAAAGGTCTTGGAATGGCCTAGTCAAAGCCCAGACCTCAATCCAATTGAGAATCTGTGGCATGACTTAAAGATTGCTGTACACCAGCGGAACCCATCCAACTTGAAGGAGCTGGAGCAGTTTTGCCTTGAAGAATGGGCAAAAATCCCAGTGGCTAGATGTGCCAAGCTTGTAGAGACATACCCCAAGAGACTTGCAGCTGTAATTGCTGCAAAAGATGGCTCTACAAAGTATTGACTTTGGGGGGGGTGAATAGTTATGCACACTCAGGTTTTCTGTTTTTTTGTCTTATTTCTTGTTTGTTTCACACAAAAAAATTATTTTGCATCTTCAAAGTGGTAAGCATGTTGTGTAAATCAAACGATACAAACCCCCCAGAAATCCATTTTAATTCCAGGTTGTAAGGCAACAAAATAGGAAAAATGCCAAGGGGGGTGAATACTTTCGCAAGCCACTGTATCTCTGTGGGCTGCGGTTGGGAGGCCGATTGGAAGTACTACCAAATTCTCTAAAACGACAAATGAACATACAATTCTCTGGCAACAGCGCTGGTGTACATTCCTGCAGTCAGCATGCCAATTGTACGCTCCCTCAAAACTTGAGACATCTGTGGCATTGTGTTGTGTGACAAAACTGCACATTTTAGAGTGGCCTTTTATTGTCCCTAGCACAAGGTGCACCTGTGTAATGATCATGCTGTTTAATCAGTTTCTTGATATGCCACACCTGTCAGGTAGATGGATTTTCTTGGCAAAGGAGAAACACTCACTATCAGGGATGTAAACAAATTTGTTCACAAAATTCACATTTCTGGGCTCTTTTATTTCAGCTCATGTTGCGTTTATATTTTTGTTCAGTACATTTACAACAATTGTCCCATGCATAGCCAGTCAAAGGACTTCCTATATAATTAATTAATTAACTGACCAAAATGCTGAAACTTTAAGTGACAGCTGTGTCGCCAAATGCTTTTGCGTCCAAGGGGACTTTGCATAGATAACATATAGGGCTACTTCCGGATCTTTTTATTACTGCTATGCATGTAATGCAAGTTTACTTTACGAATAGAGGAACTGACCGTTTCGCGGCTGGGTCAGGACTGTTTGAAATACTGTAGAACTTTGCAAATCTCAAGCGTTAAAATCATGAATTAATTCATACAAGAGGCTTCTTTACAGCTATACCATTGAATGTTTCATTAATTGGGTATGTCTTAAAACTTTCCAGTTTTTTTTGTGGGTGTGCAAATGGACAGCAAAGTGACAAGGGAGAAATCCTCTTTTAGGTTCAACTGGAGCGTACAGTGGCATGCAAAAGTTTTCACCCCCCTTGGCATTTTTCCTATTTGTTGCCTTACAACCTGGAATTGAAATGGATTTCTGGGTGGTTTGTATAATTTGATTTACACAACCACTTTGAAAATGCAAAACATTTTTTTGTGTGAAACAAACAAGAAATAAGACAAAAAAACAGAAATCTTGAGTGTGCATAACTATTCACCCCCCCCAAAGTCAATACTTTGTAGAGCCACCTTTTGCACCAATTACAGCTGCAAGTCTCTTGGTTTATGTCTCTGTAAGCTTGGCACATCTAGCCACTGGGATTTTTGCCCATTCTTCAAGGCAAAACTGCTCCAGCTCCTTCAAGTTGGATGGGTTCCGCTGGTGTACAGCAATCTTTAAGTCATACCACAGATTCTCAATTGGATTGAGGTCTGGGCTTTGACTAGGCCATTCCAAGACATTTAAATGTTTCCCTTAAACCATTCGAGTGTTGCTTTAGCAGTTTGCTTAGGGTCATTGTCCTGCTGGAAGGTGAACCTCTGTCCCAGTCTCAAATCTCTGGAAGAATGAAACAGGTTTCCCTCAAGAATTTCCCTGTATTTAGGGCCATCCATCATTCCTTAAATTTTGACCAGTTTCCCAGTCCCTGCCGATGAAAACAAATGACTAGGCCATTCCAAGACATCTAAATGTTTCCCCTTAAACCACTTGAGTGTATGCTTAGGGTCATTGTCCTGCTGGAAGGTGAACCTCCATCCCAGTCTCAAATCTCTGGAAGATTGAAACAGGTTTCCCTCACTGTGGGGTTGGTGTTCTCGGGGTGATGAGAGGTGTTGGGTTTGCGCCAGACATAGCGTTTTCCTTGATGGCCAAAAAGCTCAATTTTAGTCTCATCTGACCAGAGTACCTTCTTCCATCTGTTTGGGGAGTCTCCCACATTGTTACGTGGAGTGGAACAGGGGAACCCAAGAGCAGACTCAGATGTGGAGACTGGGATGAAGTAAGTGTAGTATCGAGTAAATGCTGGCAATTATTGCTGATAAACAAAGGAGTCCGCTCATACTGAACCTTTGATCATAAGTTTATTCATATCACAAGATTCCAGCATAAGTGACGGATGTCATGACACCCGGAGAGCAGTGTCCTCGAATTGTAATGTCTGCTCTAACCTCTTCTTCGTCCAGCATATACTTATAAACAATGCAAAAATATGGGTTGCTCCCTCTGCTGTCCAATCACCTGTCTCCCCTGGGGCGTCACCCTACAAATGGCTACTTTTGAACTAAGATAAACATCCCCTCTTTGTTCCTCTAGAATAGTCATAATCTTAATACACTACATTCCCCCCTTCGAGACTAACTAAAAGTCTCGAAAACAAACAGAATAGGATTATGACAAGTAACAATTTATCTTATTGAGTATCTTTAACATTAAACCAAAAACATTTTCCTCTAGAGTGTAAATACCTTTCTATGAAATATGAATAAATGTTTATGAAGTGTGAATACATTACTATGAAATATGAACAAATCTTTCTGGAGTGTGAGAGCGAAAAACTGTCTGGCAACTTCGTTCCAAATATCCATCCATCAATCAAGACAGTAAAATTCTCTCACGGTCCCTCTGCCCCAGGCAACCACCTAGGTACTCCCGATGAACTCATAAATCCTTATCAATGCATTTGAAACTATGATGCAATTAGATACACATGTAAGCCCCTGCAAACAAAATACTATCCAAAATGTCCACTCTAAGGCTGGTCAACCCATCGGACCCTACCATGTACCTCTATCCCTGCCTAGTCTCCCTGTCCCTAAGCATTCCCGAAATAAACAAAAACATCTAAGATCCCCACATGTATCCAATAATCATCAAATATCATTCTACAAAAATTTATACCTAAGAATATGACACAAATTATGTATTACACATGCAAATATGTCTATATTTCATTGCAGACACTGGAATGTAGTCCACTACACTTCATCTCCTCCGTAGTCTCCTCTTCCAATGCATTGTTGATGATGGAATCGGAATCTTTCCACACCTTCCTTGTTCCATCTCCTCCAGTCATTCTCCTTTCATATTGTCCCTTCATATTGTCCTTGTTTGAGTATTTCAATCTTTACATTTTCCCCCAAACGCTTCTGGAAGAAAAGAAAAGACCAAACAGTATCTTTTGCAAAACAACACTTTCAAATTAAACATCAATATCAACTAAGAATATAACAATTATATATAAATGATGTATGAATCAATATAAATGATAGAATAATGAAATAGGATAATGTGATTTATTCATACACTTCCCCCCTTTGATTCATAACATCATACTAAAATCACACTAATATTGAAAAAAAATTGAAAAATGATCAAAAAATCAAAAAGGATATTTATCATCAATACTCCATCCAGTCCCACTTGTCCCTCTTCATCCAGATCAGGAACAGTCAACAACGGCATCTGAGTGTTGTCTCCAGGCATCACTACTCCAACCTATCTCAATATCATAGCTTTCTCAAAGGTCAGTAACAAATTACAAACATCACACACAGTGCTATCAAAACTGCCATTAAAATATAATCCATCACTGCTCCTACTGGGCCTAACTGATCTTGCAACCAAGACTTCGCTGACCATCCAGCTCCTTCAGATCTACCAAACGCATCCCTTATATTCTTCAATGCATCTATAACACTCGTGATATTATCGGAACTATCTGGGATCAAAGTATAACAATCATCCCCCGTCAGATTCATAGCCAAACATAAGCCACCTTGTTTTGCTAAAATATAGTCAAGAGCCATGTCATGTTTCAACAGCGTCAGTCTGTGACTTCTTTGAGTATTTGACAGAAGGTTAAACCCTCTTATTGTTTCATTCGCAAACCCCTGCAAAGTATAGGTAATATTATCAATATGATCTGCCAAAAATGTTACCCCATACCATGGAAAAAGTCCCCCCTTCTCTCTTAGACTTATCCTCCAATGATAGGCTTCAAGACTATGAAATGTCGCCATGTCCCTTTTCACCCTATTTCCAAACCTAGAATCAGATTTATCTGTGTCCGGTGCTACCCCTCTTTTAATGGTAAACGCCTCATATGGAAGCTTCAACGTTGACATGTAACAACATCCTGTCCATCCATAGGGTAAGAATATATACGCTTTATCACCACAAACCCTCCAAATATCTCTAAAATTCCCAATAGTCACATTGTCAGGCAAAAGCTAATCTTTTAACCATCAAAGTCCTGCTCTTCTTACTAACTGGAACATAAAAAGTAACATTATATTTCTCATTACTACCCTTAAGGTCATGCATACCCAAAGTTATCATATAATCATCACAATCTGATATTCCCATAAACATACCCCTTACATCATATGTTTTATTAGAACAAAAACAACTTTTAGCCCTCACTGGTTTCACCTCCAATGCTTCAGGGTTCGCTGTTACCTGATTTTCCTTCCCATCTAACAAATTCACATAAGTTAATTCACTTAACCCAATAACACTTAAACCTAGGCTTAAACAAATGTTTTGACAACGACATTATTTTATCTGTTACTGATTGTTGCTGATACAACAGTCATGACAAAGCATAAGATTGACACATACTCGATAGAGGTTGAGCGACCGTCTCTAAAATGTTTGGTGCTGGAATTCTCAACAGACATGGACCCTCAAGATTCCTCACTGATCTTACAGAATGAGCTAGCTGCTGGAACCAAAGATTCCTACCTGCCCATCCATCTTTAATTTTCACAACAGAAGAATCAAACCCATAAGCCTCCCATTTAGTTTCTCTCTTCCCTAACGAGCGGTACTGATCAGATACCTCTCCTTGTCTGTCATTAAAATCAAAGACCTCATCCTGTACCTCCATGATAGTATCCTTCACTATTTCAGATTAATCTATATTGTTCTCTACCACTATCTGCTCTCCTATTTTAACCCTATCCTTACTATCATTGACAGCACTCTCTATCCGTACCATAAACCCCTGAGTCCTTCTTGCTACCCCTTTTAATTTCAGAAAAGTTGTTGTCGGTGTCAGTGTCATACTTCCTACATTTGTTATTGCCGTCGCATCATTAATCCCTTCCAAAGTTACCATTAAAGTAGTTGATTTAGTTGATGTATTAACACCCTTAACTACTTCTAGTGGGAAAGCTACCGATATCCTCTGTGTATTATTTACTGTTGGAGTGGCTACTGTAATATACGTCTCCTGAACTCCTTTGGTGACTGTGGAAGCTTCAACAGACTTCAACTCTTCCATTATAAGCGTCACTTTACGAATTACATAGCCTTTTAACCAATAATTCTTAACCGGAACACATTTTAATGCTTGCACTAGATAAGTACACATATATTCTCCCTGATCTTTCTCTGTAACATTACGCAAACTAAATGAACAATCACTCATAACCCTCTTCCACTTCATATCGTTGTACAAAATATACTTCCTTTGACTAGGGGCAACAGCTTCTACTTCTGGTCCTGATAACAATACTTCTTCTCCATAATTATCTCTCCATGTGGGAGGAACGTCCCCATCCTAACCCTAATAACAGTATTTTTCCCCCTAAAATTGGTGCTGGAGCTATTGGTTCCCTTATAATCAAATGCGATATATTTATGGCTTTAATAACTATCAATGTTGAAAGAGTTAAATTGCTTCTCACTGTTGTTTTAATATACTGAAGTGTTAATGTCATTATTGTTACTTCATCTATTTTCCCTAAGACTTTTAACTCCTTACTTGTATTTCCCTCTATCACCACTAGTGTCACTTTTTTTTTTTTGCTCTCAGTCCTACCTCTAATCCCTGACTTTCAAACTTTTGATTATAAAAAATACACCTACAATTACCTTGATCTTCCTGCTGGGAACTGTAAGTATAGATACTCAATCACCCTCAATCTTCTCTTATCATTCAGCAACGCATACTTTCTCAATGCATCTGCTCCTAACAGATCTAAACTCCTACCATATCTATCTTCCCACTAAACTATAAAATGTCCTTCACCACTGTTCTCTCTCTCTTACTACTAACTAACATTGAAACTTAGCTTACTGTCTTAGAGTTCCTTCAACCCTAGTTCTCCTAACTTTTTTAATCTAATCTTTTCTCCTAACCTTTAAAAACCTTTTCCACTGATTTATTCACAAAATCCCTTTACCACCAATTTTTAGAATATGTGATTGGGAAGTCCCCACCTGCCTCTGACTTCTTTACACACAGACTTGGCAAACGACTAAACATCCTTTAGCCTAGTTTGAAATCCCTTGGTGTAGGAATGTAACCAATAATAACAGTCACCCCTTTTAACTTTATTCTTCAGACAGATTGCCTAATAGGCAGTCTAATAGATTATCATCCTTCCTATGATATTATCTTTTCAAGCAAATATGATTCCCAAAAACCCTATTCTTTTTAAAATCTTCTACCAGACAGCCGTCTAGTGTACATCTTATTGTACAGTTCAATTTACACCATGCATCTCTTCCCAACAATGCAATAGGTATATGTTCTAATATTAGTATGTCTATTTTAATTTCTCTTTGATTTTTATAGAAGAGCTCAATTGGTTCCTTAAGAGTAATTAGCTGTTTTACTACCTCAAATCCCTATCCTAATTAGTTAATTTTACATAGTGAGATGTTTAACCTCTTTAGGCTCAACACAGATAAAAGTTTTTCCACTATTCACCATCACTTCTCATAGTCCTCTGTTTTTACTTCAATTGTTGGATATTTTCCCTTCTTCTCTAATCGATGCTATCAGCTGACACCCCCCTTCGTATCTTCTAGGCACTCTAGAATCCTTGAAGCGTTCACCTAGAGAACAGGTGATCTTCACTTGCTCCTTTATCTTCCTCAGAAATTTCCTCTGTTGTTTCCTCCTGGCCCATTGCACTCACAGGTAAAGTAACCAACCTGTCCACAATTATAACACTCTTCTGAAAGTTGCTGGAAGTGTGGCTGAAATCTTCCTCCTCCTTCTAAGCCTTCTCGTCCTCTTCCTCTCCAATTCTGTGTCTGTCCAGAAACTGTCTGTGGATATGAAACAACTGGTACCCCCAATGGTGGCTGGTACAATTGCATTTGACCTTGTTCAGTTGAAGCTGTAGCAGTGATTGTTGATTTGGTTCACTCTGATTCTTCATAACCAAAGCTTCTCTTCTCCTTCTTCTTCTCCACCAGTTGTAAGTTGTATTTGATTGAGTTTTCTGAGAGTTTATTGATCCTGTTCTTTCTTGTTGTTGACATATCAGGATTCTTCAACAGCTTATATTCTAAGTTCTGTCCCCGAAATATCATCTTCCATCATCTTCTTACTAGTGGCCTTTTCCCTTGGCCTCACTGTATTCTTCTCTTAGTTTCCAGACATCTCGGTTTTTCTTACTTCTGGAGTTTTGGATTCATCTTTCTGGTCGTTTCTGCTTGTCCTCTATCTATTATTCGTTCATCTTCATCTCTGATGCAATAATCACCCTCCTGGATGATCACTGGAAGCTGAGGATAAACATCCCTAAGCTCTACTTCCTTCTCATAAGGTGGGGGTCTTTTTGCTGAATCCGTATGTGAGAAAGGTGTACTAACTTCTGCCATTAGTTTTTCTGTCGCCTTCTCTTCCTTTAGCCTTTTCTCTATACCTTTGTTTATCTTATCGCTGGAATCTTTTATCAGTTTTTGTTTGAGAATGAAGGGCAACTTTTGTTTCATTTGCCGGATAACCTAGCAATACTTTAGTTAAAGGATTACTATTTTGTACTATATCAACAGGTGTAATTACCTTCATAGCCTTGCTGTCCTTTCTCCCCATTGTAACAACCCTTTTATATTCCTTTATTGTGAATTATTTTATTTTTGACTATATAGCCTATGGCTTCCCCCCTTTAATTATTAATATAAACCAAACAACCAAAAAAATATATATATATTTCTAATTAAAATACAAAATCAATTAAAAAATCAAATAAAAATTATGAATAATTAAAACCAATTTTTTATTTCTATATCCTATCTTACCAATTTATCAATTAGTGGCTATCTTACCACAACCCATCAGGAAAGTAAATGCAAGTAGTCAACTTCACAGCAATCCTAAAAACAAAGCCTTCTAATCCTACAACACTACAATTCCCATAAACCCCCTTGCTCTATAAGCACCCAATTATCTTAATTTTACAGAATAATGTCAGTACTCGATTTCCAACACAACTGTAATCAAACCCCAGTGATGCACAGAAACTCCTAAATGCAATCTTTATTCAAATGATCAGTCTGTTGCCAAGCCTCTGTGAAATTGTCATAACATCAAATATCCTGTAGGGGAAGATTTTGTAAACAGAACCAGCCTGATATGACTCGATCCTCTGTCGCGTCACACCTTTCCCGTGATGTATACGTCAGCACTTCCTGTATCTCTTCCTCTTTCTCTCCTCTCGTCCTATCGTTCCTCTCATATGACAAAAGAGCATAGAAACAGAAAAAGAATTTAGCAGTTTATGCAATCACTGAGTTATTTCCAGCATTCAATATTCCTTCGTTCACATTCGCTCTAAGAATCAACTCAGGAATAAATATAGATAGCTCAATAACATTATTTTATTTTAATCCGTCATTTTATTTTATTTATTTTAATTAGTCAACATATATCTCTCTCATTTATCAATTCAATAGGTCACAAAACCAGTTTCATCTTTAACCAACAGCCGCTTTAACAACTAGAAGATTTCATTCATTTTCAAATCTTTTCTCTTTGTTCTCTCTCGTCTGTTTCTCTGTCTCCCCCTGCAGCACAATCCAACAGAAATATGACCAATTTACCCAAAATCCCCCTTGTTGTAGTTTTAGTAAACAACGTGTTGTAGTTTAGTACCGTAAAATCAAACGTGTCATAATCTCGTGCCGTAAACTCCCCCGTTTTGTAGTGTAGTGTCGTAAAATTAAACGCATGCGCAAATACATTTAACGATACGATTTCCAGACAATAGAACGTTAGCATTCTGCCACAGCCCCTCTCTTTTACCCCTTATAGTCAAACAATAACACTTAACAGAGCTCACAATCGCATAGAACCTGAATTCTACACACACAAACATAATTTAAGAGGCTTTATTCCACCGCAATGGCCCTCTAAGGTCACACGTTAGCATGTAGCACGCAACACAATTAGCATTTAGCATTAGCATTTAGCATTAGCATTTAGCATTAGCCTTTATGTACAATGTGGCATGAAACACAATCAGCATTTAGCATTAGCATTAGCATTTAGCATTAGCATGTATCTAACCTGTGGCTTGCAACACGTAACAAGTAACCTGCACTGCCCTTTTCTTTGTCTTATTCTCTACCGTTTATGACGCCGTGAGTTCAATGGCTATCTACTGAGAAGTTCCCCCACGCAGATATCCCGTCGAATAAAAGATGAGCAGTAACCACAATCAAATAAATCCCATCAACCCCAGTCTTTAGACTGACCTAAAAACACCTAACGCGTTATGAGGATTTACGGCCCAACATGAGGTCGCCCCCCTGGGGTCTTTACAAGATGCAATGCCCTAATTTTGGATACGTATATCTGCCTTGTACATCTGCCTTGTATTATATCTGCCAATATCTGCCTTAATCACTACCATCGATTGCTCTAAAATTCCAAGCCTACTCTCCCCCCTTTTGCACTGTCTACCAGTGCAAAGAAATGTATAATGATTAGCCAGACCCCCAGTTCTCAGCAATAAAGCAACATAAAGCACATCGGTTCTAACGGTACATCTCTCCAGTACACACTCAAATAGCATCCAAACTAACAAACTCCCAAAGCGGTGAGGAAAAACTCACCCTTATCTGGCCATGACTTCAGAAGGAGTTAGCTTGGCGGCAATGAATGGAACAAAGAGATGCAGTCCTTCCCTTTTCGTGGCGCCATTTGTAGTATCGAGTAAATGCTGGCAATTATTGCTGATAAACAAAGGAGTCCGCTCATACTGAACCTTTGATCATAAGTTTATTCATATCACAAGATTCCAGCATAAGTGACGGATGTCATGACACCCGGAGAGCAGTGTCCTCGAATTGTAATGTCTGCTCTAACCTCTTCTTCGTCCAGCATATACTTATAAACAATGCAAAAATATGGGTTGCTCCCTCTGCTGTCCAATCACCTGTCTCCCCTGGGGCGTCACCCTACAAATGGCTACTTTTGAACTAAGATAAACATCCCCTCTTTGTTCCTCTAGAATAGTCATAATCTTAATACACTACATAAGCTTACGATCTGGCAGTGTGGAAGTGGCAGGACTGAGTATTTGTAGAGGTCTTGATTATGGAACAGGTTGCAGCTGGTGGGGAGCTGCTCTAACTCCAGCACACCTGTCTCCGCCCACAGAGAGAGTACTGGGGGAGTGGCGGCAGGTCAACGAGACACAGGATGAGCAGTACCCCCCCCCCCCCCTACGGGCGCATCCTGGTGCCCGACCAGGCTTATCTGGGTGTGTGGTATAGAAATCCCGTAAGCAGGGAGGGGTCCAGAATGTGATGGCAGGGCACTCAGCAGCGCTCCTCAGGCTCATATCCCTTCCAGTCCACCAGGTACTGCCAGCCACGACCCCGACGGCGCACGTCCAGAAGCCACCGGACGGTATAGGCAGGATGGTCATCGATGAGCCGAGGGGGTGGAGAAGCTGCTGCAGGAGGAGACAGGGGACTGGAGCAGACAGGTTTAATCAGGGATATGTGGAAGGTAGGATGAATCCTGAGAGAGGCTGGGAGTTTCAGGACACCGCAGAGGGGTTAATGACACGGTCCATTTCAAAGGGACCAATGAATCGGGGGGAAAGTTTATCGATGCCACCTTCAATAGCAGGTCCTTCGATGAGAGCCATACCTTTTGACCCGGGGTATAGACTGGAGCTGAGGCCCGGCGACGGTTGGCTTGGGACTGGGTCCTGTCGGAGGCACGAAGAAGGGCAGCCGGGCCTTCCTCCAGGTACGGTGACAACGGCGCAGATGGTCCTGGACAGAGGGAACCGCAACCTCAACCTCTTGGGCGGGGAACAAGGGGGGTTCGTAACCCAGAGCACACTCGAAGGGTGACATACCTGACGAGGCGTTGGTGAGGGTGTTGTGGGCATATTCAACCCAGGGTAGCTGAGCGCTCCAGGAGGAAGGGTTATCAGAAGTCAAGCAGCGTAGGGCAGTCTCCATCTCTTGGTTGGCCAGTTCGGTCTGGCCGTTGGTCTGGGGGTGATATCCAGAAGAAAGACGGACGTTGATACCAAGAGCTGAACAGAAGTATCTCCATACCTGGGAGGTAAACTGGGGTCCTCTGTTGGAAACGATGTCAGTGGGGATGCCATGCAGACGAAACACATGGGATACTAACAGGTCCGCAGTCTCCCTGGAGGACGGGAGCTTGGAGAGGGTAATGAAGTGAGTCATTTTGGAAAACCTGTCAGTGATGGTGAGGATGATGGAGTTATCGTCAGATGGGGGATGGCCAGTGACGAAGTCCAGAGCTATGTGTGACCAGGGGTGACTGGGTATGGGAAGAGGGCGGAGAAGACCTGAAGTGGGTTTAGTGGAGGTTTTGTTCCGGGCACAAACCGAACAGGCTGAGACAAACTCCCGGACATCTCTCTACATGGTGGGCCACCAAAAGCTCTGACGCAGGAAGGCGAGGGTCCAGTTCATACCAGGGTGACAGGTGAGGTGGGTAGAATGGCCCCACTGAAGAACATCGATCACAATCTGGGACAAACAGAGCATTACTAGGACCGTTACCCGGGTCAAGCTGGTTCTGCTGAGCCTGGCGGATACGGGATTCGATCTCCCAGGTGACGGTGGCAATGATGCAGGTGGATGGCACAATGGCTTCTGGCTCGGTACCCATGTTGTCGGTGGTGAACTGGCAAAAGAGGGCATCAGGCTTGGTATTCTTCGAACCGGGGCGATAAGTGAGTGTGAAATTGAATCTACCGAAGAACAAGGCCCACCTGGCTTGCCGGGAGTTCAGAGGTTTGGCGGTCTGGATGTAGGACAGGTTTTTATGGTCAGTCCACACGATGAAGGGGGTTACAGAGCCCTCCAGCCAGTGAAGCCATTCCTCCAGATCCAGCTTAACTGCCAGGAGTTCCCGGTTTCCGATGTAAAAATTCCTCTCTGCAGGTGAGAGCTTATGGGAAAAGAATGCACATGGGTGGACCTTCTGATCAGAGGGGGAACATTGAGACAGAACAGCACCTACCCCTGTGTCAGAGGCGTCCACCTCCACGATGAACTGGAGTTCTGGGTCGGGCTGAGTAAGGACCGGAGCGGAAGTGAAGCGACGCTTGAGTTCCAGGAATGCTGCCTCTGCCTCAGGAGTCCAGTGGAACGGAGTGGAGGTGGAGGTGAGAGTGATGAGAGGTGCTGTCAGACGGCTGTAGTTGCGGATGAAACGTCTGTAAAAAATTTGCAAACCCCAGGAAACGCTGTAGCTGCTTCAGGTTGGAGGGCACAGGCCACTCTGTGACTGCCATGAACTTGGCGGGGTCCATATGTAACTGTCCCTGTGGAATAATATAACCCAGGAAAGACACTGTGGCAGCATGGAACTCACATTTTTCAGCTTTAACAAAAAGCTTATTCTCCAACAGCCGTTGAAGAACTTGCCGAACGTGTTTCTGGTGAGCCTCAGGGTCCTTGGAAAAAATCAGGATGTCATCTAAATAGACAAAAACGAAGCGTCCAATAACATCCCTCAGCACGTCATTGACTAGGTTCTGGAAAACAGCAGGGGTGTTAGTAAGACCAAAAGTCATGACCAAATACTCAACGTGACCAAGTGGTGTGTTGAACGCAGTCTTCCACTCGTCCCCCTCTCTTATGCGGACAAAGTGGTAGGCATTCTGGAGGTCGAGTTTGGTAAACACCGTGGCACCATGGAGGGGGGCAAAAGCAGAGCTGATGAGTGGTAAGGGGTACTTGTTCTTAACAGTGATATTATTCAGCCCACGGAAGTCTATGCATCTAGGCATCAGTGACCCATCCTCCTTCTTCACAAAGAAAAACCCAGCACCCACCGGGGAGGAAGATGGCTTGATAAGTCCTGCAGCCAGAGAATCCTGGATGTACCTCTCCATAGCCTCTTGCTCGGGACGAGAGAGGTTTAACAACCGGCTACTGGGGAGAGGAGCTCCAGGCTGGAGGTCAATGGCGCAGTCATACAGCCGATGAGGCGGCAGCGACAGGGCGTGGTGCTTGCTGAACACAGGAGCTACATCGTGATACTCGGGAGGAACTGATGACAGGTCTGGAGGTTCTGGAATGAACTGGGACACAGACAAGGCAGGGGGAAGGGCAGAATGTAAACAATCAGAATTACAAAATGAACAAGTGGTTACCTTTCCGGCGGTCCAGTCAATCTGTGGGTTGTGTAGCTTTAACAATGGATGGCCAAGAACCAGGGGAGAGTAAGGACAGTCGATTATATGGAAACTGATCTTTTCCTGGTGATTTCCAGAGAGACGCAGGATGAAAGGGATGGTTCTCTCACAGACACGGGTGAGAAGCTGTCCATTGAGAGCATTGGCATCGAGGGGTGAATCGAGTGGGACAGTGGGGTGAATCGAGTGGGACAGTGTCCAGGCCCAACTGGGTAACGACACCTCGGTCCAGGAAGCTCTTGTCGGCGCCCGAATCGATGAAAGCAGACAGAGGAAAAGCCTGGCTCTGCCACACAAGGTTGCCTTCAAGCAGGGTTCTGGGGGAAGATGGGCAGGCGATTTGCTCAACAGTATATTCCCCACTACTGCCGAGCCCCCTCTTTTGCTGGACTCAGGGAACAAGTGGTAACAAAGTGACCAACCTGGCCACAGTATAGGCAGCTCCTAGCGCTGATTCGTCGTTGCCTCTCCTCTGGAGAGAGACGGGCCCGGCCGAGCTGCATGGGTTCAGGATCTGGACGAGCCTGGGGATGGAGTGCAGTCGGAGAAGGAGGACAAGGCACTGAAGCAGATGTTATGGGACATGCAAACCTACCTACCCTCTCCCTCTGACGCTCACGGAGACGGTTGTCGATGCGGATAGCGAGAGAGATTATTTCATCAAGTCTATCAGGCTCATCTCTGGACACCAACTCGTACTTGAGGGTCTCAGTGAGCGCGTTCCAGAATGCTCCCTGAAGGGCTTCCTCATTCCAGCCGCTCTCAGCGGCGAGGGTGCGGAACTCACATGCCATCTCAGCAACACTATGGGGGCCTAGACGGAGGGACAGGAGTCGCTTAGCTGCATCCTTACCGCAGACCGGGTGGTCGAAGACTTTCTTCATCTCCTCCGTGAATCTGGAGTAGGAGAAGCAGATGGGGGACTGTCTCCCCCACACCGCCGTGGGCCCGTTCGCTAGCATAAGAGTAAGGCTATTGCTCAAATACTAGTGAACATTGTACCAAAAAGGCTCTGCACGCTCCGAGGTTGCCATCGTAATGCTCGGGAGTCGGAACAAACGGCTCCCGGAGCGGAGGAGAAGGACTTGGAACTGGTTGTGAGCTCTGGGCGAAGGGTCGGCCCAGTAGGTCAGACAGGCTCTGTGAAAACTCCTTGATGTGCTCCAGAAGGGTCTTCAGGGCTTGGTCATGTTGCTCGAGCAGGGCGCCTTGGCCGACGAGGGTTTGGTAGAGAGTAGCAGAGTCTGCTGGGTTCATCTCTTTGGCTAGATCGTACTGTTACGTGGAGTGGAACAAGGGAACCCAAGAGCAGACTCAGACGAGGAGACTGGGATGAAGTAACCAAGGTATTTATTGAAACACAAGGGGGAGATGGAGTGCAGGTCAGGGAAAACTGCTGGAAACCAGATGCGGAGGCTGAGGATGGAGCGAGGGGGGTTGAGACAGGGTGAGCAGGTCCGGAGGGGAATCCAAGGGAGTAGTAGAGTGGGGAATCCAGGACAGAGTAGCAGGATGATGAGATGTGGGACTGGAGACAGGGACCAGAGTCAGAGCGGGCAGAACTGTAGTGGAGAGGAAAACAGCATCAGGCAAGGAAAACAGGCACAACAGGATCTGAATAGTAACAAACGGCTAGAACTGTAGACTGACTGAGCAGAGATTACGATCTGGCAGTGTGGAAGTGGCAGGACTGAGTATTTGTAGAGGTCTTGATTATGGAACAGGTTGCAGCTGGTGGGGATCTGCTCTGACTCCAGCACACCTGTCTCCGCCCACACAATCACACACACACAGAGAGAGAGGGAGAGGGAGAGAGTACTGGGGGAGTGGCGGCAGGTCAAGGAGACACGGGATGAGCAATAGAGGGCGTTGCAGGAGCAGATGTGACACACATGCCTTTTGGCGAACACCAAACGTGTTTGCTTATTTTTTTCTTTAAGCAATGGCTTTTTTCTGGCCACTCTTCCGTAAAGCCCAGCTCTGTGGAGTGTATGGCTTAAAGTGGTCCTATGGACAGATACTCCAATCTCCGCTGTGAAGCTTTGCAGCTCCTTCAGGGTTATCTTCTCTTTGTTGCCTCTGATTAATGCCCTCCTTGCCTGGTCCGTGAATTTTGGTGGGCGGCCCTCTCTTGGCAGGTTTGTTGTGGTGCCATATTCTTTCAATTTTTTATAATGGATTTAATGGTACTCCGTGGGATGTTCAAAGTTTTGGATATTTTTTTATAACCCAACCTTGATCTGTACTTCTCCATAACTTTGTCCCTGACCTGTTTGGAGAGCTCCTTGGTCTTCATGGTGCCACTTGCTTGGTGATGCCCCTTGGTTAGTGGTGTTGCAGACTCTGGGGCCTTTCAGAACAGGTGTATATATAATGAGATCATGTGACAGATCATGTGACACTTAGATTGCACACAAGTGGACTTTATTTAACTAATTATGTGACTTCTGAAGTTAATTGGTTGCACCACATCTTATTTAGGGGCTTCATAGCAAAGGGGGTGAATACATATGCACACTCCACTTTTCCGTTATTTATTTTTTAGTATTATTTTAAACAAGTTATGTTTTTCATTTCACTTCACCAATTTGGACTATTTTGTGTATGTTCATTACATGAAATCCAAATAATAATCAATTTAAATTAAAGGTTGTAATGCAACAAAATAGGAAAAACGGCAAGGGGGATGAATACTTTTACAAGGCACTGTAATGGTGATGGCTTTTGTGCGCCAGTAATGGTCTCTGGCGGGGGTCTTCTGTGAATATTCCTAATAGAATTGGCACTCTAGACAAAACACCTTAACACTTGGGAGTAATTGTCCAGCAAGCTGCGTCTATTTTCATCATGATGACATTGTGGATAACAAGCATCAATATCCTAAAAAATATTGGGGATATTGACGTATTATGTGCCTAATGTAGCCTATGAGGCAGGGTTACTATTTGCATGTGTATTGCATTGTCTCTAATATGGTAGGTACATCAAGACAAGACCTGGAGAATGCCACGGTGTTCATTGATTTCACATTTGGACTATGCTACACTACATTAGATACATACCTCTTTTACAGAATGAAGTAGTGAACCATCAGTCAAGCTTATGGTTTATGTGTGTGTTGTTGGCTATGTTTTTGTAGAGTGGTGTATCAGGAAACTAGTTTGTGGAAATTGTATCCATAGCCCAATAAGGGGATCGCACCAGCTGAGATCAAAGCTTTCCTCAGGGAAGATATTGAAATAGTTCTGGGTTAATACTTCACCTCTTCACCTCAATCCCACCATCCCCTGCACCTGCTGCTCATTTGCAATGTAAATAATAAGTGCTATGTAGAATCAGGTCTGACACACTGCTCAAATAATATTACTTCCCTCCCTATTCCAACACTGAATTTGCTTCCATCCGTACACAACCACCATACCATATTTACCTGAAGCCTAATAACTTAAAGTTGCAAATAACTTTCCCTCCCTCACACTGAGACAGTCATTGATCAGAAAAAAGCTAAAAAGTTTGGTTGTTAAGGTTGTGGTTTGGAAAGTAGCCTAGACCACATTGTTGGTAGAGCTGTTGTACACTTGAGCAATGCAGTTGGTTGAAATGTAGGTGCATCGATGGAAAAAAATATATAAATAAGCTAATCTGCAATGCACTGTAAAGTGGTTCCAAGTTACATTAAGCAAATTACAATGGTGGCCATTTGTTTCTATGTTATAAACATAGACATGATGCCTATGAACATAATGCAAATGAACATAATATACAGTCGGTCAAAAGTTTTGAGAATGACACAAATCCTAATTTTCACAAAGTCTGCTGCCTCAGTTTTGATGATGGCAATTTGCATATACTCCAGAATGTCATGAAGAGTGATCAGATGAATTGCAATGAATTGCAAAGTCCCTCTTGAAAATGAACTTAATCCCCAAAAAACATTTCCACTGCATTTCAGCCCTGCCACAAAAGGACCAGCTGCCATCATGTCAGTGATTCTCTCGTTAACACAGGTGAGAGTGTTGACAAGGACAAGTCTGGAGATCACTCTGTCATGCTGATTGAGTTAGAAAAACAGACTGGAAGCTTTAAAAGGAGGGTGGTGCTTGAAATCATTGTTCTTCCTCTGTTAACCATGGTTACCTGCAAGGAAACACATGCCATCATCATTGCTTTGCACAAAAAGGGCTTCACAGGCAAGGATATTGCTGCTAGTAAGATTGCACCTAAATCAACCATTTATCGGATCATCAAGAACTTCAAGGAGAGAGGTTCAATTGTTGTGAAGAAGGCGTCAGGGCGCCCAAGAAAGTCCAGCAAGCGCCAGGACCGTCTCCTAAACTTGATTCAGCTGCAGGATCGGGGCACCACCAGTGCAGAGCTTGCTCAGGAATGGCAGCAGGCAGGTGTGACTGCATCTGCACGCACAGTGAGGCGAAGATTTTTGGAGGATGGCCTGGTGTCAAGAAGGGCAGCAAAGAAGCCACTTCTCTCCAGGAAAAATATCAGGGACAGACTGATATTCTGCAATAGGTACAGGGATTGGACTGCTGAGGACTGGGGTAAAGTCATTTTCTCTGATGAATCCTCTTTCCGATTGTTTGGGGCATCCGGAAAACGCTACCACCATGAGCGCTACCATCAGTCCTGTGTCATGCCATCAGTAAAGCATCCTGAGACCATTCATGTGTGGGGTTGCTTCTCAGCCAAGGGAGTGGGCTCACTCACAATTGTGCCTAAGAACACAGCCATGAATAAAGAATGGTACCAACACATCCTCCGAGAGCAACTTCTCCCAACCATCCAGGAACAGTTTGGTGACGACCAATGCCTTTTCCAGTATCTTGCCATAAGGCAAAAGTGATAACTAAGTGGCTCGGGGAACAAAACAAATTTTGGGTCCATGGCCAGGAAACTCCCAGACCTTAATCCCATTGAGAACTTGTGGTCGATCCTCAAGACGCGGGTGGACAAACAAAAACCCACAAATTCGGACAAACTCCAAGCATTGATTATGCAATAATGTGCTGCCATCAGTCATGATGTGGCCCATAAGTTAATTGAAAGCATGCCAGGGCGGATTGCAGAGGTCTTGAAAAAGAAGGGTCAACACGGCAAATATTGACTCTTTGCATAAACTTAATGTAATTGTCAATAAAAGCCTTTGACACTTATGGAATGCTTGTAATTATACTTCAGTATACCATAGTAACATTTGACAAAAATATCTCATAACACTGAAGCAGCGAACTTTGTGAAGACCAATACTTGTGTCATTCTCAAAACTTTTGACCATGACTTTTGGGACTGTACACCTATGCACCTCCTTTAATATTTTAAATGGTCAAAAAAAAAGAGCCTGCTTTATGACTGTTCGGGCCTGTAGTTGCTTCCTCGTCCTCTGTTTGACATGATGAAACCATGAATCCTGAAACAGCTTAATGGAGAGGCTATAAGGTAGGGGTGTAATGATTCACTGAACAGAACTGTGGACATAGTAAACCATTGCACCCCTACTATAAGTAGAGTATGGGTCCTTTCCACAGGGGCAGAGATGGCGGGGTCGGGGCGAAGCCAGCAGGGAGAGTTGACAGAGTACAAGAAGAGTCTGATCAAGAGCGACCTGGAGATGGGCATCGTTATGACAGTGTTCCGCCAGAAGGCAGAGAGCCTCACTGTGCATGTCATCATGGAGACCAGGCAGGTGGCCTGGACTCGAACAGCAGACAAGACCGATGGTGTCTGTAAGTAACCTTTACCCTAAGTCTAACTGTAATCCTAACCCTAAGACATGGTGAGCAGTGAAAAGGGAGGGACTGTGTTTGTAGGGACAGTGAGTACATTGAGATGTGGTGTGTGGAGTTATAGGGATGTGTGTGAGGGAGATTGTATGTGAGAGAGTGAGTAAAAATGATGAGTACTATTTCAGTGGACCTGTTTGAGATACGGGAGATTTGCCCAGGGAGGAACTCAAAGGACTTTGAGAGGTTCAGAGATGGCAAGGACAAACATGATGATAATACCTGCTTCACCATCTTATATGGGTCACAATTTGTGCTTAATACCCTAAGCCTTGGGGGTAAGTGTGTGTAAGTGTGCCAAGAATGTCAGATTTTCTGTGTTTATTTGATGCCACACAACAGCATTTTGTTGATGATAGCCTATTGATTGTATGTGGATGGTTTGCCATAGGTATGCTATAGTATATTGGATAATCAAGCCTGTAACAGTAATAGTTTGTGTTGATTGACAGCTGACACTGTGGATGACGCAGAGAAATGGCGGACAGGCTTGGAGTTACTGAGACAGGAGACACTGGTGGCGCCCACACCAGACATCATAGAGAGGTGAATACACACGTACGTACGCACACACACAGACACACACACACACACACAGACAGACACACAAACAAGCACACACATACACCGATATACTGGACACACCCATTATATGGACGACAGCTGACAATTATTGACTATATCGTTTTGTTGTTTCCAGCTGGTTGAGGAAACAGATGTATTCCATCAATCAGACTAAAAAGAACAGGTAAGAATAGTTTTAACCCTCAAACATTGATTAAACCTCTACTCAGTCATCATCATACGAATTTATGTGCCAATCCCCATTCTGCCCCTTTACTAATTTCCCCAATTCATTCCATTGTTCTCTCCATTTGTTGTCCTTAGTATCACCTTGAAGAAGGTTAAGTCTCTTTTGACACAGCTCAACTACAAGGTTCCCGGCACACGTTCCCTAAAGGAAAAGTTCTCAGTACTCTTCCCCTCTTCATTCCCCTTCACACTCTCATCCTCACTGCTGCCAAAGTTTTAATGAGATGTCTGTCAGTACTGATGGCGTGTTATACTATAGCAGAGCCAGAGGTTACAAAACATTTACATTTTATATATATATATTTTTATAACCTCATCCTCAACAGAATGCAGGAGAACAGGGAGAACCAAGGATATCAAGTTTCCTTTGGCCAGATAAGGCCTTGGACAGTAGAATTCATTATATGAATTAGTTATTTTAGATGATAATGATGGTCTTGGCACTCAAGTGATCAAGTGATCTGGATGGTGCCAGGTTTCCTCCAGACGTGACGCTTGGCATTCAGGCCAAAGAGTTCAATCTTGGTTTCATCAGACCAGAGAATCTTGTTTCTCATGGTCTAAGAGTCCTTTAGGTGCCTTTTGGCAAACTCCAAGCGGGCTGTCATGTGCCTTTTAATGAGGAGTGGCTTCCGTATGGCCACTCTACCATAAAGGCCTGATTGGTGGAGTGCTGCAGAGATGGTTGTCCTTCTGGAAGGTTCTCCCATCTCCATAGAGGAACTCTGGAGCTTTGTCAGAGTGACCATCAGGTTCTTGGTCACCTCCCTGACCAAAGCCCTTCTCCCCCGATTGCTCAGTTTGGCCGGGCGGCCAGCTCTAGGAAGCATCTTGGTGGTTCCAAATTTCTTCCATTTAAGAATGATGGAGGCCATTGTGTTCTTGGGGACCTCCAATGCTGCAGAATTCTTTGGTTACCCTTCCCCAGATCTGTGCCTCGACACAATCCTGTCTCGGAGCACTACAGACAATTCCTTCGACCTCGTGGCTTGGTTTTTGCTCTGACATGCACTGTCAACCGTGGGACCTTATATAGATACAGTTGAAGTCGGAAGTTTACATACAACTTAGCCAAATACATTTAAACTCAGTTTTTCACTAAGGTCAGTTAGGCTCACCACTTTCGTTTAAGAATGTGAAATGTCAGAATAACAGTAGAAAGAATGATTTATTTAAGCTTTTATTTCTTTCATCACATTCCCAGTGGGTCAGAAGTTTATATACACTCAATTAGTATTTGGTAGCATTGCCTTTAAATTGTTTAACTTTTGTCAAACGTTTCGGGTAGCCTTCCACAAGCTTCCCACAATAAGTTGGGTGAATTTTGGCCCATTCGTCCTGACAGAGATGGTGTAACTGAGTCAGGTTTGTAGGCCTCCTTGCTCGCACATGCTTTTTCAGTTCTACCCACACATTTTCTATAGGATTGAGGTCAGGGCTTTGTAATGGCCACTCCAATACCTTGACTTTGTTGTCCAATACCATTTTGCCACAACTTTGGAAGTATGCTTGGGGTCATTGTCCATTTGGAAGACCCATTTGCGACCAAGCTTTAACTTCCTGACTGATGTCTTGAGATGTTGCTTCAATATATCCACATCATTTTCCTTCCTCATGATGCCATCTATTTTGTGAAGTGCACCAGTCCCTCCTGCAGCAAAGCACCCCCACAGCATGATGCTTCCACCCCCGTGCTTCACGGTCGGGATGGTGTTCTTCGGCTTGCAAGCTGCCGCCTTTTTCCTCCAACAAAACGATGGACATTATGGCCAAACAGTTATATTTTTGTGTCATCAAACCAAAGGAAATTTCTCCAAAAAGTAGGATCTTTGTCCCCATGTGCAGTTGCAAACCGTAGTCTGGCTTTTTTATGGCGGTTTTGGAGCAGTGGCTTCTTCCTTGCTGAGCGGCCTTTCAGTTTATGTCGATATAGGACTCGTTCTACTGTGGATATAGATACTTTTGTACCTGTTTCCTCCAGCATCTTCACAAGGTCTTTTGCTGTTGTTCTGGGATTGATTTGCACTTTTCGCACCAAAGTACGTTCATCTCTATGAGACAGAATGTGTCTCCTTCCTGAGCGGTATGACGGCTGCGTGGTCCCATGGTGTTTATACTTGCGTACTATTGTTTGTACAGATGAATGTGGTACCTTCAGGCATTTGGAAATTGCTCCCAAGGATGAACCAGACTTGTGGAGGTCTACAATTTTCTTTCTGAGGTCTTGGCTGATTTCTTTTGATTTTCCCATGATGTCAAACAAAGAGGCACTGAGTTTGAAGGTAAGCCTTGAAATACATCCACACAGGGACGGCTTGTTCAATAGGGCGATATGGGCGACGCACTGCCAAACGGGAAAAGGAAGGGATTTTTTTTCTAATCAATTATATCACGGCAACAGCAGTTATCAGTGTTCACGTCTGATCTGCCAGCCACTAAATGTCAAATCAGGCTAAAGTCGTGCTTCAAATGGCCCCGCCCGTTTTTGGGGCGATTTCAGTCAAATTGAAAATCGCCCAGAAGTCTCTCATAGCCTGTCATGTAAAATCTATTTTTTTCACATTTCAAAGCTTTCAATACATTCTCTATGGGTGTCTGTGGGCATGCACTTACGCGCTTTCGTCATACGTGACGTAACGTTGAACGTAACTAAGACAATGGCGGCTAGAAGCGTCTCTGTTGCGACCTGCAGTGCGGCGTTATTTTATGTTTTTAATTTGTAGACTTAGTTTACAAACATTCTGCCAACCATGGATTTCCAGTGGTTGGTTTTGGACTGATCTTGTTGATCGTGTACATACCCGCTACGAACGGACTAAATAATGAAAACGCTGCTGGCAGCTGAATCCCAATACAGCTGGGAGACTTGGCTGGATGAGTCCCGGACAGAGAAGTGGAGCCGGCCACCTTCACCCTGGTCAGAGCGGACCGCGATCCTGGTAAGAGAGCGACTCTGTACCCCGACATTGAACTGCTTTCTGTGTCGTTGCGACCTTACTATCAATTCAATTCAATTTAAGGGCTTTATTGGCATGGGAAACGTGTGTTAACATTGCCAAAGCAAGGGAAGTAGATAGTAAACAAAAGTGAAATAAACAATAAATATTAACAGTAAACATTACACTCAGAAGTTTCAAAAGAATAAAGACATTTCAAATGTCATATTATGTATATATACAGTGTTGTTACAATGTGCAAATAGTTAAAGTACAAATGGGAAAATAAATAAACATAAATATGGGTTGTATTTACAATGGTGTTTGTTCTTCACTGGTTGCCCTTTTCTTGTGGCAACAGGTCACAAATCTTGCAGCTGTGATGGCACACTGTGGTTTTTCACCCAGTAGATAAGGGAGTTTATCAAAATTGGGTTTGTTTTCGAATTCTTTGTGGATCGCTGTAATCTGAGGGAAATATGTGTCTCTAATATGGTCATACATTTGGCAGGAGGTTAGGAAGTGCAGCTCAGTTTCCACCTCATTTTGTGGGCAGTGTGCACATAGCCTGTCTTCTCTTGAGAGCCAGGTCTGCCTACGGCGGCCTTTCTCAATAGCAAGGCTATGGTCACTGAGTCTGTACATAGTCAAAGCTTTCATTAAGTTTGGGTCAGTCACAGTGGTCAGGTATTCTGCCACTGTGTACTCTCTGTTTAGGGCCAAATAGCATTCTAGTTTGCTCTGTTTTTTTGTTTGTTCTTTCCAATGTGTCAAGTAATTCTCTTTTTGTTTTCTCATGATTTGGTTGGGTCTAATTGTGTTGTTGTTGTTGTTGTTGTTGTTGTTGTTGTCCTGGGGCTGTGTGGGGTCTGTTTGTGTTTGTGAACAGAGGCCCAGGACAAGCTTACTTAGGGGACTCTTCTCCAAGTTCATCTCTCTGTAGGTGATGGCTTTGTTATGGAAGGTTTGGGAATCGCTTCCTTTTAAGTGGTTACTATCTGCCCCGTGAGTTCCCCCAATTGTTTGTTACCGTTGTGTACTGTTGATAATCACAAGTTTACTGGAGAACTGAGACCAAGTAGAGACTTTGGACAGGGTGGATATGGTATAATAAAGGCAGTTTATTCAGAGGTAAAGATATCTGGAATCGCGTGCACGGACTCGTGCACGTGTGTAGGTCACCTAAATCATCAGAAAAATTGCCCCTCCTGAGAATTTTTTCAGGAGCCGCCACTGCATCCACATGTACACTTCCAATTGACTCAAATGATGTCAATTAGCCTATCAGAAGCTTCTAAAGCCATGACATCATTTTCTGGAATTTTCCAAGCTGTTTAAAGGCACAGTCAACTTAGTGTATGTAAACTTCTGACCCACTGGAATTGTGATACAGTGAATTATATGTGAAATCATCTGTCTGTAAACAATTGTTGGAAAAATGAATTGTGTCATGCACAAAGCAGATGTCCTAACCGACTTGCCAAAACTATAGTTTGTTAACAAGAAATTTGTGGAGTGGTTGAAAAATGAGTTTTAATAACTCCAACCTAAGTGTATGTAAACTTCCGACTTCAACTGTAGGTGTGTGCCTTTCCAAATCATGTCCAATCAATTTAATTTATCAAGTTGTAGAAACATCTCAAGTATGATCAGTGAAAACAGGATGCACCTGAGCTCAATTTCGAGTCTCATAGCAAAGGGTCTGAATACTTATGTAAATGAGGAATTTCTGTTTTTTATTTTTTATAAATGTGCAAACATTTCAAAAAACTTGTTTTTCGCATTGTCATTATGGGGTATTGTGTGTAGATTGATGAGTAAAAAAAATATTTAATTAATTTTAGAATAAGGCTGTAACATAACAAAATGTGGAAAAAGGGATGGGGTCTGAATACTTTCCAAATGCACTGTATGTATAAAACAAAAACAAACAATGTCCATCTCCCTCTTTTGTTCCAGGAAATTGGATCAAGGAAAGATGTCCTGGACTTTGAGCAGTTTCATAAATTCTACAATATTCTAATGTTTGATCAGAAAGATGTGAGTCAGAATTTTCCTGTACCTCTGCACTCTCTAAGTACAAAATGCTGAACATATACTACGTTTCACCACAAATTACCGACAATTTTACTCCTCTTACAGCTTATGTTAGCTAGGATATCACATTTTGCATGTTTAATAATATGATGAGACAGATTCGTGCTGTCATCCTGGCTGTGTGTGTGACTGTGTATTGACTTGTGACTTGTGTGTATATGTTTCATCAGATTCCAGAGGGGTTTAAAAGGGAGTCGTGTGCTTTCATCATGGGTATGTAGTTCTACAATCACAATTAATCATTTTCTCAGCTTATACCGGTAAGCTTTTCTTGTTGATGGTATGTTGGTGTGTTGTGGTTCTTCCCTACTGTAGAAGTACAGATAAACCTGATGCCTCTGCAGTTCTTCTCCATGATTTCCAACGGTTTCTTCTGTACCAGCAGAAAGTAAGAATCAAGCTACAGTGAGGGAAAAAAGTATTTGATCCCCTGCTGATTTTGTACGTTTGCCCACTGACAAAGAAATGATCAGTCTATAATGTTAATGGCAGGTTTATTTGAACAGTGAAAGACAGAATAACAACAAAACAATCCAGAAAAAACGCATGTCAAAAATGTTATAAATTGATTTGCATTTTAATGAGGGAAATAAGTATTTGACCCCCTCTCAATCAGAAAGATTTCTGGCTCCCAGGTGTCTTTTATACAGGTAACGAGCTGAGATTAGGAGCACACTCTTAAAGGGAGTGCTCCTAATCTCAGTTTGTTACCTGTATAAAATACACCTGTCCACAGAAGCAATCAATCAATCAGATTCCAAACTCTCCACCATGGCCAAGACCAAAGAGCTCTCCAAGGATGTCAGGGACAATATTGTAGACCTACACAAGGCTGGAATGGGCTACAAGACCATCGCCAAGCAGCTTGGTGAGAAGGTGACAACAGTTGGTGCGATTATTCGCAAATGGAAGATACACAAAATAACTGTCAATCTCCCTCGGCCTGGGGCTCCATGCAAGATCTCACCTCGTGGAGTTGCAATGATAATGAGAACGGTGAGGAATCAGCCCAGAACTACACGGGAGGATCTTGTCAATGATCTCAAGGCAGCTGGGACCATAGTCACCAAGAAAACAATTGGTAACACACTACGCCATGAAGGACTGAAATCCTGCAGCGCCCGCAATGTCCCCCTGCTCAAGAAAGCACATATACAGGCCCGTCTGAAGTTTGCCAATGAACATCTGAATGATTCAGAGGAGAACTGGGAGAAAGTGTTGTGGTCAGATGAGACCAAAATTGAGCTCATTGGCATCAACTCAACTCGCCGTGTTTGGAGGAGGAGGAATGCTGCCTATGACCCCAAGAACACCATTCCCACCGTCAAACATGGTGGAAACATTATGCTTTGGGGGTGTTTTTCTGCTAATGGGACAGGACAAATTCACCGTATCAAAAGGGCGATGGACGGGGCCATGTACCGTCAAATATTGGGTGAGAACGTCCTTCCCTCAGCCAGGGCATTGAAAATGGGTCGTGGATGGGTATTCCAGCATGACAATGACCCAAAACACACGGCCAAGGCAACAAAGGAGTGGCTCAAGAAGAAGCACATTAAGGTCCTGGAGTGGCCTAGCCAGTCTCCAGACCTTAATCCCATAGAAAATCTGTGGAGGGAGCTGAAGGTTCGAGTTGCCAAACGTCAGCCTCGAAACCTTAATGACTTGGAGAAGATCTGCAAAGAGGAGTGGGACAAAATCCCTCCTGAGATGTGTGCAAACCTGGTGGCCAACTACAAGAAACGTCTGACCTCTGTGATTGCCAACAAGGGTTTTGCCACCAAGTACTAAGTCATGTTTTGCAGAGGGGTCAAATACTTAATTCCCTCATTAAAATGCAAATCAATTTATAACATTTTTGACATGCGTTTTCTGGATTTTTTTGTTGTTATTCTGTCTCTCACTGTTCAAATAAACCTACCATTAAAATTATAAACTGATAATTTCTTTGTCAGTGGGCAAACGTACAAAATCAGCAGGGGATCAAATA